>NC_092205.1:27228967-27254924 GCF_043381705.1 Parasteatoda tepidariorum | reverse complement strand
TATATATTATTATTTTATTATAAAAAATAAAATAATAAAGATTATATTATATACATAAAATATATATGTATAATTTTTTTTTTGGGGGGGGGGAAGAGGGGGCTGGCAAATGATATTTTTTTGAGCTTTATGCTCACTAGTGGAACAAAACCGTCGAAACACCCCAGATATTACTTATTTATGTTTCTAAAACGGGACAGCAGTGTTTAAGGCAATAAGCTATCATAATAAAGAGTTGGGTTTGATCCAAGGTGGCGGTTTGAAGCACACCCAGCTTCAGATTGATGAGCAGCAGCTTGTCTGAGAAATAAATGATGGTCACGAAATTGAGAAACCTCAAATTCCATGGCTTTTTCTGAAATGCTTTACCTTTTTTTATGATTTCAAAACAGGGACTTTATTACACTCCAGAAAACAAAAGAACTATCCGGACATCTAAAAAAAATCTATTAGTAGGAACGCTTCTTCCACGAGCTAAATATTTATCTCTAACACAGAAGAGTCCCATTTAAATTATACTAAAACCAACAAACATTTACTGCATCTCGCATTATTCATAAAAACAGTAGTTTCTATCACTCTCAATATTTTAGGACATAAATTATACTATTTACGTGATGTAATTTACACGGTCCGGAGCGCAGCATTCTAAGCAGATTCACCCTAATATTATTCTATTGATATGCTACATAGCATAATAGCTGCTCAACACAAGCAGCTATAACATTACTTTAACAATTTTATTTAACATTTCAATCTCCTAAAAATGTAAATAATAGTACCGTCATTCATAAATCTCTCACTTCACAACGTTCTGTTGTTTTCACTTTTACCATCACATATTGCGTTTCTTCCCGTGTTTGTATTATTGTTAAAAAGATTATTATTATTAAATCAATGAATGTTGAGAATTACCGGTGAATATCAACATTCACTCAGTCATTACGGTGAATGTTTAGAACATTTGTTATCTATATTTATTTACTGTATACCGGGCACTGGTCCTGAACATTTAAAAAAATCGTTTGTGTAGGGAAGAGAATAGGTTAAAGTAGGGGATGTATGGGTGATGTAATTAAAATATGCATTTTTATCACTATCTTTCCAAAAGATGTATACACTATTAAGTTCATTATCCGGCTAGTATGTATTTGGGCTATTGATAGGTATGTATTTTCCGGTATTACCTGAACTGAAGTGTTTATTATTTTATCCTAATCTGACATTATAAACATCAATAAATATTAAGATGCCAAGTAAATCAATATCAAGTAAGATATAGCAAATATTTAGGATATTCACTAAAATGACTATATCAATCTCGATGCTCAACAGAAAATGTTGACATTCATAACATTCCGGACATTTCCTAAAGTGATTATTTTAATGTCAATAAGAGAATGCCGACATTCATCACATTTTAGACATTTCCAAATGCGTCTATTTGAATGCCAATACTCACTAGAGAATGTCAACCTTCATCATACTTCAGACGTTTCCTAAAGCGACTATTTGAATGTCAATCGTCACCAGACGTTTACAGTAGAATGTCGGCATTCAACGCATTTCGGGCGTTTTCGAAATTTTAAGGGACAAAACGAATTTAAATACCACCGGAGAATGTTACATTCAGCACATTTCAGACTTTTACGGTAATGCTTGCTCTAAGTATATTATTTAATAATTTTATAACCATCGTAACAGCAGATTTAATTTTTGGGTTTACGACTACTAATGCTCAAATCCGTAGCCTTGTAATTTTGAACCCAATCGCAGAAGACAAGGGAACTCCTGGATCAAGTATTAGGAGGAATTTGTTTTCGTGGAGGACTTTCTGATGGAACTAATCCGCATTTGCGTTACATAGAGAGAAAGACCACGAGAACCTCACACGTGCACCCCGGTTTACCTCATAGGAAGGCGAACGCTCTATCCCCTGAGACATCGCGTCGAATTGTCTAAAAAAAATACTATATTGTATCTTAAAATGTTGGACGAAATTTTCAAATAATAAAAATAAATTTAAAAATTAGCAAAAGTATATATTTATATTTAAGTATAAAATATTCTAAGTATTACATTTTAAAATAATAATAAGTTTCCAAGTCGATCTATTCCGAAAAATGGATTTTGTNGACTAAAACAAAATTTGTCTACCAAAGAATTAAAATCTTTAAACCTTGTTTCAAATTCTGTTCTAAGATTTGAAATTTTTTCTGCGTATTTTTGATAATATGCAGTATCCCTGGAATGGCAGGTGCCCCAAGCCAATTAGAATTTTAAATTTTCGCGCGTACAATTGAAAATGATCCGTATAGTTTATAAATAAATTATATTATAATTTTATATGCTAGTTTCCTTTCTAATTCACATTTCTATTTTATTTTTACTTTGCGTTGGACATATTGAGTGGGCCGCAAAAATGTTCATCTCCGGCCGCGAGTTTGACACCCCTGATGTAGGGGATGTATGGGTGATGTAATTAACATGCATTTTTATCACAATCTTTCCAAAAGATGTATACACTATTAAGTTCCTAATCCGGCTGGTATGTATTTGGGCTATTGATAGGTATGTATTTTTCGGTATTACCTGAACTGAATCGTTTCTTATTTTAATTAATCTGATATTATAAACATCAATAAATATTAAAATGCCAAATAAATCAATATCAAGTAAAATATAGCAAATATTTCGGATATTCACTAAAATGACTATATCAGTCTCGATGCTCAACAGAAAATGTTGACATTCATAACATTTCGGACATTTCCTAAAGCGATTATTTTAATGTCAATATGAGAATGCCGACATTCATCACATTTTAGACATTTCCTAAAGCGTCCATTTGAATGTCTATATTCACCAGACGTTGTCAGCATTCACCGCATTTCGGGCGTTTTCAAAATCTTAAGGGACAAAACGAATTTAAATGCCACTGGAGAATGTTACATTCACTACATTTCAGATTTTTACGGCAATAATAAAAAAAAATTGTAAAAATTAGGCAAAAGTATATATTTATATTTAAATGTAAAGTATTCTAAGTATTACATTTTAAAATAATAATAAGTTTCCAAGTCGATCTATTCCGAAAAATGGATTTTGTTTCCTCAGGAGGAATCTTTTTGAACTAAAGTAAAGTTGAAAGCAATTAACTGTCGTCCAATATCCATTCTCGGTGAATTTCAAAAGACTTACCTGCAGAGGTAAAGAAGAAAATTGATGAAGTCAACCTCCCGTCTGGAACGAGAAGCGGTGAGCGAACGATATCGATTTTTCAATTAATCGATTTTGGAAAAAAGCGCACGAACGAAATGTGTCCTGCTTATCAGCAAAGGTTGAGGTATCGTGTCGAAAAACACCTCTGGATATTTTAAGTTATATGCATGTGGCGTTACATTGGTTAATAGATAAACAACTACCGTAGAAGGAAAAAAAAGGGTAGGGAAATAAAAAAAAAATCGAAAAGTATTTTTAAAGTTTTTTTAGGGAATATATTTTGTTTTCTTTCGATCTACCCCGTACTTTATGAAATCGGCACGTACACAATAAAAAAAAAAAAGAAAAATTGAAAAAAAGAAATTTCTGTAATAAATAAATTGGAAAGGCGACATTAGTTTTCGAGAGCTGAATTTTTCTATATTCTTTCTCAAGTCCTCCCCTGCCGAGAGGACAGAGATGTGCATCTTTTTGCATTGTTGTGTAAAAAACTTTTAAAGATGAAGAACAAGGAAAAATTTCAAAAGTGATTGAGAAATATAGAAAAAACAAATCGTTTTACTAATTCTAATCTACCAAAATATAGTTTTAAATTGAAGGAAATATTTGTAGATCACAACCTATACAATTATGTTACGAACGCAACATAATCTACTGCAAAACCATCACGACCGGAGTTTCTCGCTATCCGTACACTCCACTTAAGGAACTTCTTTCGAAAAAAGAACAATTTTAATTTATTTTCTAAAACGCTGATCAATGAAATATCAATCAATAATACAATCAATGAATTGCTTCAATGAAATATATCTATTTGAAAATCTAAGAAGTTTGAAGACAAGAACATCAGACCAATAGCATCATATTATGCATCATATTCCGGACATCAATAGCATATACATAACCTCATTTTCATCATATCAGCTTAGCAGAAGTTCATACTTTTACAATATAGTCTTATCACCCTACTACATATAATTACACAGTCAGAACCTCAATGATCCACATGAATACTCCTTTACTTCATTTGCATTCCACAACCTCAACGAAGCACCACAAAGATCAAGCTCAAGATGAATGGGAAATGGGACGCAAGCGGCCTCAGGTGCCCATATGTTTTATACAGTTTCAGTTTCCAAGTTAAGTAGATATCGTTGAATAGTTTGGAGAAAAGAATAGAATTACTCCTCTTGAAAACTAACTATAATTGAAATGATTTTGCTAATAGCTTTTTCTGTTTTCCGTCTCGCTTTCACTTTTGACATCTAGTGACGTAGCAACTTTATTTCGAATTCATAAGACAAGGAATCTTACATTGAATTTTAAACTGAACAACCCTGAATACTCTAGCTTTTTGTTTAAAAAATAGTAGTTGCTAAGAGCAAAGCAAATAGTTTTACATTTCTATTCGTTTGTAACGTTTGTTGATTTAGTGTTGCCAAACTGCCTACACTGCAGCGGAAAGGGTTAAAGCTGACCAATCTAGTGTCTAAATAAAGTGAAATTAAAACTTTTTAATAGATTTACCAGTAGGCTCTTGTCACAATTTCTTGACCAACAGCATAAGAATGTAATTTGGTTAAAAATTCACACCAGCTGCCTTTACTACTAAGACCAACTGGTATACAGTGATCATATTGTCCTTCAAGCCACCACTTGGCATTGGAACCCATGTAATATCTGTACTTCTACTAATGAGATATTCATAGAGCCGTGGTGGCTCATGGGATAGAGCGCTGGCCTTTCAATGAGGTGTCCCGGGTTCGATCCTAGCAAAGGCTGAGTGATACGAAATCGGCAACTGACTCGCACCGACCACAGTGCTGATATAAAATATCTTCAGTGGTAAGCGGATTATGGGTTAGAGTCCCCTTGTCGTCAGACTAACCATGGGAGGTTTTCATTGTTTTCCTTGCAATTTAATGCAAATGCGGGTTAATTCCATCAAAAAAGTCCTCTTCGAAGGCAAAATTTCTCCCAATACTTCATCCCTTGTCTTCTGGATTGGGTTCATTATAACAAGGTAACGGAGTTTAACATTAGTAAGCGTAAACTCAGAATTGGATTGGCCGTTCAACGCTGGTTATGAAATAAAATGATTTGTTCATCAATTTTTAGTTATGCGTTCGTGACAGAAGAAAGTAAAATAAAAGGGGAAATAAATTGTATCTTTTCTAAAAATGTATTTCTACCGGGAGGCAGTGATAGGCGGCATTTCCGTTCCACAAAAAAAAAAATAAAAAAAANAAAAAAAAAAAAAAAAAAAAAAAAAAATGAAAGCTTCGCGATAAAATTTCCTAATTCAAGAAAAAATTTCACTCCAAAACTTCAAAAGAAGTAACTAGAGACACTATTTATAGAGAAATAGAACTTTGGTTTAAAATTCTCCTGACAGTTTTAAAAGCTGATAGTTTACTCCAAAACAAGACACTGCCCACAACACCAAATCCACATCGTTGTGGCTGCTCACAGTTTCATATTGAGAGTCTCAAATACCCAAGTCAAACTATAGTCATTACAGATAACAAATTAGATCAATAGAAAAGGGTAGAAATTATTTGATTTCCTACTTCTAAAACTCTCCGTTATAAGCGAACACCATTGTAATAATCTAATCAAATTACTTCACGACTAATTATATTTCGATTCTAACAGTTAACAGAGATACTACATCTGTAATAGGCTTAATTAGATTTCCCAAGATCTCATTTTCAATGACAAAAAAATGCAATTAACAAATGTTAAGAGAACTAACCAGATTTTTATTGAATTGTATTTTCCACCCCTGTTCTAATAAGATTGATGTTAACACAGAACTGTATTTTTGGGAAGATAGCCAAATAGATGAGCACCTCAGTTTTTTGCCAAGTGAAATTAGATTTTGGATCTATTGTCATTTTACCAGTTTCATCATTATAAAGCTTATTGAGAAACAGAAATAATAGAACTTGGGAAAAATACTTTGAATAATTGCTAGTTAACGAAACGTAATGCATAAAATTATTAAGAGATTCGAGATTATTGCACCTTTTTCAAGGTTTACACTTAGGTCTAATTTACTTTAAATATGAATAATTTGAAATGTAAGTTACAGCTGCAGTTACGATGAAATCATTAAAGGAATAATAAATAAAAGAATGAATTGAGTTTCTATCACTTTTTTACATTTTTAGTTGCCTGTGGCATCCTTGCTTTTCGCTTCGAAGCAACTGGAACAATAGATATTCATGTTTCAATGCTTTTAAAATTAAGAAAAGATAAGAAACAAATTTCAAAATAATAATAATTTTTAGAATATAATAGTTGTTGTTGTAGTTCCTTTACGTCGCACTAGAGCTGCACAATGGGCTATTGGCGATGGTCTGGGAAACATCCCTGAGGATGATCCTAAAACATGCGATCACAATTTTGATCCTCTGCAGAGGAGATGGCACCCCTGCCTCGGTAGTCCGACGACCTGCACGCGAAGTCGAGCACTTTATGGTAGAACAGTTTAACGAGGACCCATATCGCACACCCTCGGTCCCTACGCAGACTGATCCAAGTGGTCGCAGACTGACCCGCGCACTGACGCAGCCAGTGATGCTTGACTTCGGTGATCTACTGGGTCACTGCGGGACTAGAATATAATAGAAGAAATAAAATATTATTTGGAATTTACTTTTCATTATATTCCCGAAACTATATGTTTTTAAGACGGTAAAGAATCATTAATCCATGTCTTATTTATTAAATAAAACAATACTTTTAAGTCAATATTCAATAGAGTGAAACAACGTGTTAGCCAAGATAAATTATTATGATGTTATATTATATAATGCGGACATGATAGTAGGATATTTTAAAAAATTAAAAAGTGGCAGCAAAGCTCAAAATATATTACATATTTTATTATTATCGTAATCATCACAACAGTTTATTAATTCCAATTGGGTACTTGTAACTCGTGAAGTGATTATGCCTAATCATGGGATTTAAATCAGGTCGGATATTTGTAAGCGACGGCATGTGTGTGTGTCGATCCTGATTGGCTTCGAAATCGACAAATGCCACGATTTCCTGCAATGACGTCATTAGCAGGTATCCAATTAAATATAAGATCCTCAGCAGCGCGTCAGTCTCGAGTATAATTATTAAATTTTATGCTGATAAAACGAAAGCTAATAAAATGAAATTTGTTACTTTATTACAAAATCACACTATCTTCAGAAAATACGACTGGTGATTATTTTTTGTTCTTCTGTTAAATAAGAGTTTTAAACGGTTCTTCACTTAAGTGAATATTAAGTGCCCTTACTTCTCTGCTACGTAAGGAATGGCAGGAAGAAAGGGATAATATATTTAAGCTTATGATGTGATACGTAAGGTCATATTTTCTTTGCCTGAAATGTTATTTTAAAAGGAGCAGACAAGTGCATTTGTAAACTGCTGTTTGTAGAAAATGCAACACCATGAAAGAATCATCAGAATCAAATGAAATTTAATGCAGAAACGACTTGTACTGATACAAATAAATGATGAAATTTTCAAAACAAAAGAAACAAATTAAGCGTCCGAAATCAGTATTTGGTGCAGCCACCACGCGCTGCAATAAGTGCTGCTATACGACGTGGCATGGAGTCAAACAGATGTTGAATATCTGCTTGAGGAAGAGAATTCCATATCGCTTGTATGCGCAACCAAAGTTCGTCTTTGGAAACTGCAGGACGCGGATCACGAGTGAGACGCCGACCAACCATATCCCACACNAATAGAAGAAATAAAATATTATTTGAAATTTGCTTTTCATTATATTCCCGAAACTATATGTTTTTAAGAAGGTAAAGAATCATTAATCCATGTTTTATTTATTAAATAAAACAATACTTTTAAGTCAACATTCAATAGAGTGAAACAACGTGTTAGCCAAGATAAATTATTATGATGTTATATTATATAATGCGGACATGATAGTACGATATTTTAAAAAATTAAATAGTGGCAGCAAAGCTCAAAATATATTATATATTTTATTATTATCGTAATCACCACAACACTTTATTAATTACACTTGGGTACTTGTAACTCGTGAAGTGAAGTGATTATGCCTAATCATGGGAATTAAATAATGTCGGATATTTGTAAGCGACGGCATGTGTGTGTGTATCGATCCTGATTGGCTTCGAAATCGACAAATGCCACGATTTCCTACAATGACGTCACTTGCAGGTATCCAATTAAATATAGGATCCTCAGTAGCGCGTCAGTCTCGAGTATAATTATTAAATTTTATGCTGATAAAACGAAAACTTAGAAAATAGAATTGGTGACTTTATTACAAAATCACATTCTCTTACGAAATTAACAGAAAATAAGACTGTTAATTATTTTTTTTCTTCTATTAAATAAGAGTTTTAAAAGGTTCTTCACTTAAGTGAATATTAAGTGTTCTTACATCTCTGCTACGTAAGGAATGGCAGGAAGAAAGCGATAATATATTTAAGCTTATGATGAGATACGTTAAGGTCATATTTTTTTTCCTGAAATGTTATTTTCAGAGGAGCAAACAAGTGCATTTGTATGTATGTAAAACTATACGATATTTATGAACTTGCAAGTTCAGACAAAAAAAAAAACTAAACTAAAAATATCATTTTAAAAAAATCTGTAGCTTTAAGAACAAAACAAATTTCAGATAAGAAATCATGCACCCGAATTAGTTAAGATCAAGTACTTGCATAAATTCAACATAAATTTTGTTTTCCAATGTAATTTTTTTAAAGGTAATTTATTGATATTTTAATTACTAAGAATGAAAAGAATTTTACCCACTACTACACGTAAATAATTTAAACAGGTATATTTAAGATCAGACAGCGAATTCATCATCAGGAAAAATGTTTACTAAATTTTTGCATCAGAAGCATGATAGTTCTGGCTACTATAATAAAGTAACATAAACAGAGCTGCCAACCCGGAAGTTCCAGCTCTCCACATTATTAAAAGTGGTAGCTAAATAAGCTTAAGTTCTTAAATCATCTAAAGACAATACTGCTTCAATTTTCCGATATTTTCTGTTTATCTTTTGATTATCTATATAAAGTGGTGGTTTAAATCGTTTTAAATCAAATGTTAAAACAGTTTTTTGCTAAGACTTTAAATATGTGGGAAAAAACTTCCGACTAGACAGAGAAGTTGGTAGGTCAGCAGAAATAGGCACATCTGTATTCGGAGTCGGAGTACAGTCTTGTTTTTCTTTTGGGCAGCTGGGCCGCGCAGCGGCCCCTGTTCTATTTATTCATCGCGTAGTATTTGTCATTTTGTTTGACTTCGTTGAGGTTAGCAGGTAATATAGTTGCTGCCATGGGGATTCAAGCACTTTGCTTGAATATATAATAATAATGAAAATGAGACGGAACAGCAGTCGGAGCACAGAGTTCTTTTTTCTTTCTTATATTCTTTTTTTTTCAAGTTAAAGCGGTAGGTAACAAAAATGAGCATCCACGTTTTGTAAACAAACATGAACTACAAATTTTTTCATATTGTTTTCTTCTTATTCTAACTGCACTAGAGCTAGCTGCCAGCCTTGGCTATCTCAAGTTGCTTGTTCCATCTCTTTACCCCTACACTGCTCAGGCACTTTTCCACACCATCTAGTATGTGGTCTGCCTCTCTTCCTTTTCCCCCTCAGGATTGTGAAAAGTTTTTTTTTTTAAATATATACCACATTTTGTTTCTAAGAATGGAACAAAAATAAGGGTCGCGACAGGCCATAGGGCGGCTAAATATAGCAAATGGCGATTAAATAATTGTCATCCAGTCGTCACCCGATGACTACCTCTTTTGTTGAAAATGCAAGTCCATTCCATTAGAATTTGTTTAAATAAGTATGGTATTATTATAAATATTTTATAAACTGAAAATTATTTTTTTTCAAGCTTATTTCTTAAAATTTTTATTAATTTTAGAAATAAGCCTTTTAATGTTTACCATGTTTTAGGAAATCCTTAAAAAAGTGATGACATCAGTAGTTCTCAAATGGTGTTCCAGGGAAAATGTGGTGAAAAAATGAAAGGGATTCCACGAGTTAGTACTTTACCAGTAATCAGTTTTGAAGCTTCTGATTATTTTTAGATTCGCCTATATTTTATAATTTATATAATCTATCAGTTGCTTTGAAGAAATTATTTCAAGTAAAATATCAAACAAATAGAAATGGAATTTTTTAAAGGAAAATATAACATTTCTAATAATATTGAACTAATTACGAAAAAAAAAAGCTTAACAAAATATTGCATTCGTATTTCTTATAGCGCTTTTCAAAACAAACTAAAGTAATTCTTTGGTAATAAATATGTTTCCCTAATCATTTTCGATGGCAGTTTTCATCTCGATGTAAAACATTCATTCATTCATGTACAGACAACAAAAACAAATTAATAACTAGACTAGATATAGAACAAGAACTATAAATTTAAATGTCAGACACGATACCTACTTTAAAAATATTAATGATAAAACGAAGAAAAATCTTCATTCCTCTAATTAAATATTAAGGTTATGACGTTAACAGTTCTAGGTTATAACGTTCACAATTACCTTAATAAAAACTATATATAAAATCGAGGTTGCGCCGCAAGAAGGTTGATTATTTAGGGTTTTGTGGTCGAAAAAATTGAGAGCAGTTGCCTTACATTATATTAAGAATTTTTTTATAACCATTTAAAGTTTTGATATTTAAAAAAGTAGTCACTGTTGAAATTGCTATATTTGGCTATTAGCCAGTTGCAAAAATTTCCCAATTTTACCCTGTACTACCGGGAAAAACGCATATTCTATCATAACGCATGCTCATTATTCAAGGGACAGAACTTGTTTTATGACCAAAAAACTACTTGATTTGAGCTTACAACCTCTAGTTTGTAGGGCAAGAATGATTTGTTTTAGTTTGTTCAACTACATCAATTTATATCTTGTACATGTATTCCAGAAACACCTCGTATATATCTTTTCTTCTTTACTAACTCAAATGTGCTGTAATAAATAAATCAGCAAAAAATAAACATATAAATAAAATTTAAAAAAAAGCTGACTTAGAAGAATTCTCGTTTCTAAATGTATAGAAAGATAGGGGTCCATTCAAGCAAGATTATAAGACTCTTATGGGAGAGGAACAAATGAAAGGAGGAAAAATCGTTTTTGGAACAAAAAGTGGAATTCTTTTCGGGTCGGAGTGTTCTTAGAAAACAAAAACTGCACTTAAGAAACCTAAATTTGGGAATGGAGCCAAAAGATCGCTTGTTTACGCTGTAGCTTTTAAACAGAGCACAAGCAAGCATTAATGAAAATATGCTTTGCTTTTAGTGAATTTTTTGGCGTAGTTCGTAGGGAAAAAAATGAATGCTTGGCGCGTTCTCTCTGACCTTGACAGCAAGCAAGCGAACAACTTGTTGGGATGAGCAGGAGATAATTTTAAGCCCTTTCAACGCTTATTTATTTTTTTATGATTTAGTGAACACTCCTTCACGTAATTAGAATCGCGATAATTACGTCACTCTTTGCTTTAGAACAAATACATGACCCGTTCGTTCAGTTGTGAATTATGCGTTGAGTAAGTTCTCATCTTCAAGACAAGTAACTTAATCAAAAAGATGACTGATGATGAAATATTTGAAGAAAGAAAAATATGTCTTTTATGCTCATATCATATCACAGTCGATTGGAAATTATTTGTTACAAGAAAAAAAAAAAGTAAAAACTGGTGCTTCAAACATGTTTCTCGCTCAGAACTTTAACCATACGAGAATTTTTGAGTCAAAGACAATTTGGGGCACTTTTATTTGCAATAAACAAATTAAAAAAACATTGTTTATGGTTCTGAATGTTTGCGATAAGAGGGTTTCTGTTATTCTAAACTAAGAGCAAAGTTTTAATAATCTTTATTGAAGTATACTTTTTATTCATCGCTTTTTTTAAAAAAAAATTTTATACCACTTTTTTTATAAACAAGAAAAAAGAGAGCAATTGATAACTATTTAAAACATTTTATTTCCTCGACTTTTTTTCACCAGTTTTTAATTTTTTTTTAGAATGTGGCCACTCTCTGATCTCATATAAAAATTTTATGATCCATGTCATGATTTTATTTTATTAAAAAGAATAATAATTAATAAAAGATTAATAGAAAGATTCTTAACAGTTTTAGGCTTAATAAGTTTTTTCTTTTATTTAAAAAAAAATTAAGATATTTAACCTATGGCTTAACCCATTTCAGAGCTAACGTCACGTCACCATGAACTTTTTTTTAAAAAAGTTAAAGACCGGTAATTTAATTATTTCATTTTTGAAATTTATCTCATTCTAATCTGCAAATATGAACTTTCATTTTAAATTATAATTTGAACTTTTCAGTTTCAGTCTTTTATAAAACAAATCAAATATTAAAATTTCTGATCAAGAACTTAAATTAAAGCAAGCATTTATTTTCAACAATGCCTTTCGTTTGCGGAATGAATAGAACTTGACTATGTATTCAAGAAAAAATTGTAGTTTTAAAATATTAAAATTTCTGATCAAAAACTTAAACTAAAGCAAGCACTTATTTTCAACAATGCTTTTCATCCCCTTTCACCGTCAGGCTAACCGATTTTCGTGGTTTTCCTCTGCATGTGATGCAATTGCGGTTCAGTTCCATCAAAAAAGTTTTCCACGAAGGCAAATTTCTCCCAATACTTGATTCACGAGTTCCCTAGTCTTCTGGATTGGGTTCAAAATTACATGAGTACGGAGTTGAACATTAGTAGTCGTAAACCTAGAAATTGGGTCAACTGTCCAACGAAGGTTATAAAATAAAATATAAAATGCTTTTAGTCTGCGGAATGAATAGAACTTAGAAATGCATTCAAGGAAAAAATTGTAGTTATAAAAAAAACTTATAACTTATAACTATATGAATGATTTCCGTCCGACTTTTAAAAAAACAAGCTGTAAAATTAAAATGAAAAAAAAAAATATTCAATCAATTTGGTGACCATCTATGTAGGTGATTTCAGTGATTTTAGAATTACAGTTCTTTTCGTCTGCAGAATGAAAAGAACTTGTAAATGAATAGAAATAAATAATTGCAGTTATAAAAAAAAACTTATATAACTTGCAAATTACTCATAATAGGCAATATTAATTATATAAATGATTTCCGCCTGACCTTAGAAAACTAACTGTAAAAATAAAATAAATAAATTCTAAAAAAAATCCACCTTAATTGGTGAGTGACACTTTGGTGACCTTTCTTTCAGTGAGTTTAGAAAAATAAGTTCTGAAAAAACGCAACAGCTAGGAGCAAACTGTTTACAAGGAAATTATCAATTCCTGATCTCTTTTAAATACAACTGACCATAGCGTGTTCACATCCGGATATATTACGGATATTAATAATAATATTAAGGATAATATTATATAAAAAATATCACGGATTGTCCGTAGTTTCAGAAGATATCTTTTCTAGAAGCAGCAAGGGAAATGTATTGGGTCACCCGCAAAGAGCTATTTATTATTGCTCATTATTAGCTGTTTAGCTTAGAGCTTATTTATTGTTCAACCCCATATTGCATAAGAGCCTAAGGATATTCTAGAGCTAAAATCATAATTTTCCACAGAAATTGCGCTTTTATTTATTAAAAAATTAAGTTCCATAACACAGCAAATACTTCTTTAAGGACAAAGTATAGATCTGATGTTGAGAACCAGCTAAATCCTTTAATCCCTTGGGGACCGGTGATTCATAAAAGCAATCGTACAAAATCAGAATCAGGATGTAAATAAATAAAAAAACTGTAGCTTAAATGTAGGCATTGCTAATTTGACAGACATACTTTGCTGTACTTTAATTATTGTTAGTTTAATCATATATATAATCAATGTTAGTTCAAAGTATAACTAAATAATTTTATTTTGAACTAAAGTGATGGTGAATTAAATAAATAAAACAATTATAACCCCGCCCACAAATAAACTGCTAAAGAATTACTTTGATTAACAGTTTTATTTTTTTACCCTGATTGATACTGTTTAATGCTGGCACGTATTTGTGACAGTCGGCGCGAAAGGGTTAAAGTTTTACCCTAATTATTTATTAATTTTAGGTCAAGCATAGAAATGTTATAAAGTATGCTATTGTTTTAATTACATTCATTATGAAGACACAAAAGAAAATTGTACACGAAAAATATATTATTTAAGAATAAAACAGTGCGTATAAACTGGTGTTTACTCAATATTGACCAAACGAATGAACAAACCATTTAGTTGAACACTAGTTTTTCATGACATTTGTTTTATTTTTATATCATTTACAGAACTTGCAGCTTTAATCCATTATCAAACCACATATATTTAGTTGAACACTAGTTTTTTATGACATTTGTTTAATTTTTATTTTATTTACAGAACTTGCAACTTTAATCCTTTATCAAACCATATGATTAATCACAAGTGGGATAATTATACATTTTCAAAGAGTCGAATTTGTCAATAAATGTTTCAGATTAGAAAAAAAACTAGCTATTTTGAAATTTTTTCAACTGAAAGTGTTTACTTCAATTGAATAACTAATATTTTATAGATGTCTTCAAAACCCTTAAAAATAGCAGACAAATACAATTATAGAAAAATATACTTCACAGTGTTAATAAAAAATATTTATTGAAATGCTGCGTTTATGCACTTGGTCGACTATGGGCAAGGTTAAAATCCATTAATTTCATAACTACAGAAAAAAGGGATATTAGTTATTTAATATTTCTTCCTTCTCAACCATTCAGAACATGCGTAAGAGTCTATTGAAGGAGATAACTGTCTAAGGCAGTGTTTCCCAATGTGGGGCCCACGCCCCACTGGGGGGCAATTTGAGGGTAAAGGGGGGCAATTCAAAAATGGACTCGACATGAGTTTAAACNTATTATGAAGATGGACGATGATAGGAAAACTGCGAAATCGATACATATTGGCAAGAATTTGATAGCGCAAAATGCTTCTTTACGACGAAATGCAAACAAAAATATATTATCATTTAAGGAACTGGCAATTTATTAATGTACAGTGCTCAAAATAGAAAGGAATTACTCTAAATAACCCTTGTTCAAATGATTAGACTGTCATTAACTAAGTGGCTATCTTAAGGGCTCAAACATGTAACTTTAAACATGCTAATTTAGTGCATTAAAAGTGGCGAGCACTTTATTCGGCTTTCGTAAATTTAAAATTAGACAATTTGAATTTTTTTCGAGTATTCGATTCTTTTAATGGGTTTACGTAAACGTAAGAACAATGAATAAATTTTTTTCTTTCAAAATATGATTTTTAAGTGACAGACAAATTGCTGTTAGAACTCAAAGCTCTAATGATTTTTGTGTACGACTTTATTCCTTCATAATTACTATGCCTAATTTTTTTGACGAATCCAAGCAGTTACGGATATAAAAGGAAAGGGGGTTCCCGTCAAAGCTGTCTGATTGAAGTCAACGTTGCATCATTAACACTTTTTTGAGGCAGAAAAACTTAATCAAAAAATTCAGTAAGGAAAGTCAAGAGAATCGCATTCATTGTATGCATATCCACTTTCTTTCTTTATTTATAAAAAAATGGGCACCTGGGCCGCGCAGAAGGCCCAGGTCAAAAATAATGCATCATGAAATAGAATAAAAAGTTCAAATAAAAGACAGTTTGAGTTCAGCAGTCTATGGGGTGGCTGTTGTATGCATATCCACAATGATGGAATTTGCTTCATGCTTACATTTTACAAAACAAAAAGTGGTTAGTTAAAAATGGCGTTAAGAGACAAAAACTACAAAAAATTTCAGTGGTTCATGTTATTGTCAAAAATAAGTGAGACAATTCTTATCCCATCGCCCCTAAAAAGCATAAAAACAGCAATTAGATCCCCATTTGTTAATTTCTGTTACAGATTGAAAAAATACGCAAGGTTGCCCACCATTCCGCTTTTAACAAAATTAGCAAAATTTTCAATTTTGCTAATACTAAAAAACCCTTACCATGCAGTAAGAAACTGGTGGGCACAATTGCTATAAAAACAGTGTAGGGGTGGGCACATGCACTTTACATATCATATTTACTGTATTGAGTATCATACATTAGAATCCTACCACAAAAAATTCCAACAAGTTGGCATTTCTGCAGTAGGGAATGTTACTAAAAGAATATAAACACCAACATTTTTTTTAAACGAAAAGCAAATCTATAGAAAGAAATTGATGAAATTTAAATGGTTAGATGTACTCAGACATTACTTATTGCATGATTTGAAGTATTTAAGGAAGTGCCTCTGATAAGATATGAGCAGGTTTCAAATGGAGCTACGAGTGATGAAGTCACAAGAAAAATTAAAATGAATTCGAGGGTTTACCAAGATTAACTGGCTAGCAACTTTATCCTCTTAGATGGACACACTGACAACATTTCAGCATTGTTGAAAGATAGTGTTTCGAAATACTAATCTCAAGTCCATAGTCATCAGAAAACAATACTAAAAGACTTAAATTTCCTGCTGAAAGTCCGCCGGATTCATGCCCCTTGGAAAACTAGCCAGGGGTCTATGCTATTAAAAAGCGATACATGTCGATTTCTGAGCTAAAATCGGCTGTTAAAGTGTCATGGAAAACATTTCTCATCGCTATTTGCACAATTCTGTAGAAATTGTTCTAAGAAAAATATTCGACTGAAGGGCAAGATGAGACTAAATCTATGATCAAAACCCATTTTTGAACCCTTCACATTGAATAATATCATAACTAGAAAACATTTCCTAGATCACATATTTTCTTAAAATTAAAAGTAATGTATTGACAATATAAGGAAAGCTGATTTTATATCAATTAAGTGTTCTTCTTCTATGCAATAAATGAATGATGATTTCCATCAATGAAGAAAAAGCTTATTTTAAAAATTAATAAGTAGTCTCAAACATCTTCCGACTATTGGTTTCTGTATACATTTGCGTGTGTACTTAAATCTTGAACATTTCATCACTTTTTTATTTTTCATTAATTTTTAACCCGGGTCCTTCATGTATGTTATCAACTGTTTATTTAGTCCTATCGAAGTTAACCTATCTAATAACAGCTCAAATATAACAAGGAATAGCTGCTAAATATACGCTTTTCGATGGAGATTTTGAGGAAAAAGGAATGTTATATCAGACAAATTTAACCCTTTGCACTCGGATGTCCCCACGGTAGCACCATCAACAGTCACCACTTTAAAATTAAGAAATTTTATACGTTAATAATTAGTAACCACATTATTTTAAGAATTTTAAAATTTTATAACAATAGTATATTGCGTATTTTAAATGCTATAGTGCTGATATTAAATCGAACAGCATTTAAAAGTACTCGGCGTGCAAAGGGTTAAAGGAATCTTATTTTTTTAAAATATAATTCAAGCACTTAAAAGTGTAATTGCAAATTTATCAGGTTCTTTATCCGTCGATTGAGATAATAATTACGATTCTCAAAATTATTAGGTCTACGCAAAATTCTGTCCATGAAAGAACACGCCCCATTATAAAAGGATGCAAAATGTGTCTTAATAAAAAAATGGTTGTGGGGCAATTACCCTTAGATGTATATATCAGATGTACAGCTTAGGTTACACTCGTTACAAATTTGAATATGTATGCAGATGCTTGTTTGTGTCATATGTCACGGTTGTGTCACTACAATAGGTCTCAGAATCTCATCCTTCTATCGGCGACCAGTCAAAGATCCATTTCAAATGATATGGAGATTGGTGCGTCAATTAATGGAGATGGCAGCATAGACCATCACTCCCCCACAGCCAAATCGTACACTTAACGTGCACGAAGGTCCCAAGGTTTAATCTCAAAGCTCGACACATGTGTTCCTCATGTTCTTGTGGAAATAAATTTCCGTTGTTGCGTAGACGTATGTTCTTTGCTTCGCAAACGTCAAGAAAATTATCCTTTTTTAAGACGCGTTCTCACTTGGGGACAAAAAAATTGGTAGTCTACAACAATGCTCCAGTTTTTAAAATTTTTTTTCAGAATTCAAATGAGGAGGTCAAAAATCACCTGGCTCAGTTTTTTGTCAGGAAAGAACAACAAACTATGAGCGTGGAATCACGTAGAAAGATGGCAAAAGGTATTGGACAAGAATGCACAATATATGATTCAGAGTCGTGGTGGATTCGAATCCCATCGATATCTGGTCGATATGAATTCCGCAGCCGGCTTGCACCGATGACAACGCTGACGTAAAATAGTCTCAGTGGTAGATAGATAACGAATTAGAGTCCCCTTACCGTCATGCTAACCATGGGTGATTTTCCACTCAATATAACGCAAATGAGGGTTAGCTCCATCACAAAATCCTCTACAAAGGCAAATTTCGCCCAATATTTGATCCAGGAGTTCCCTTATCTTCTGCATTGGGTTCAAAATTACAAGGCTACGGAATTGAACATTAGTAGGCGTAAACCCATAATTGCGTCGGTTGTTCAACAACGGTTATAAAAATAAAATACATAATTCAATAAAATATTTATTCACTGTAAGAAAATCGCCTTTATTTTCATTAAAAGAATGAAATAAATAAAATAAAATAAACGATATTACTTTCCGAACAACCCAATAATTTGAATTCAGGACATGCCTGCATTTTGTTTTGTACATTAACAAAATAAAACCATAAAGGCTTTAATCACGCAAAATTATATTCTTAGTAGAAAGATGACATCGAATTTACATACATTACAACTAAATTGAATTTGGCACACTCTACTAAGATTGCCGGAAAAGGAGAGGGCAGAGAAGACAATGTCGTTCCCTCTACCCTATCTTGGATACGCCCCTGTAAAGATAACTCTATAAACGTTTAAAAACTGGAAGAAGACATAATGACTATCTAAACGGTTTCCGAAATTACCCTCTCATTTTATTACTGTTAGTTTCATTTATATCGATCAATAATAACCTTGACAACAGAATTTTGATTACAAACGTAATTGATTTCCTTTGGGAGCCTATATTTCTGCTCAAAATTCTTCTCCTGCAATATTTTCTTCTCCATTTTATGAATCAATAAAGTCTGAAAACGAGTAATAATATTTTTTTTAAAAATATAAACTACACGCAAATGAAATAAACGTTGTAGAACTTAAGGATTAATTTTTTTTATATGTACTAGAATATATGCTTATGTATGAATTCCAAAAATGATTATTCAAAGGCTTAGTATTATACAAATTTCTTATTAAAAATGCTAACCAGCTTATTAGTATGCTGATCCAAAACCAGAGGCAGATTTACGGATTTTCGGGGCCCTGGGCACAAAGCTACTAGAGAGCCCTCCAAAGAGAGTCGACAAGTTTCAGTTAACATGGTCGCAATTAATATTTGAAAACTCACTGCTTTACCTTTTTCCAATTTAATACTGCAAGAACAGAAATCCTTCGCAGATATTCTCTAATAGAATTTTAAAAAAATAATATCTAAGGTACAGAAAGCAGTTTTCGATTGATAGTTTAATTTGCTTTCAATTTTTTAGTTTTGGAAGGTCAGCTTATTTTTAACATAGATATATGTTCTCGAAATAAAGCTTTTTTTAACCCTCCTGACACGTTTAAAAAACACGTCTATACCTACCATTCTCTGAGGTGTCAACTTGCTATGGGTAGCAGATAAAAAATTTCGAGTGGTAGTCTTTTAATGCATAATTCCTGGTTTAATAAATTCGATATACAGGGTTTTACTCACCACTACTTCTACATAGTTCAAAGGCTTATGTGATATGCCACTTTGTCACAATGAAGTTGTGCCCAGCTTTTGTTAAATAAAGTAAGTAAGTAACAATGAAGCCGTGTTAAACCATGTAAAAATCTACAAATTTTAGTTTGTAGTTCTGTACTGTTTTTTCTTAAAAAATATTTCGTCGAATCCAGTCGAATCAAATTGTTCTGCATTTAGAAGGTGTGATAATTTGAGTTCTTTCCTTTTATCAACACGTTGAATGCTATGGGGGTGACTGGTACTGAGTTGGTTCGTAGCTCCACGGGGGTCACCGGTGACAGGCGAAGCCAAGGTTATTAGAAGCACATAATTCGTGTAAATTTTTAATTGTTTTATATTATTATCGTTACTAAAATAGTTTGAAGAAATTAATGCAATATAGAACACACAAAAATAGTTTTATTTATATACACAGAGATGCCAACTTGCTTCGGACAGCGAATAAGTATTTTCAAGTGGTAGTCTATTGATTGTGATTCTTGGTTTAATAAATTTAATTTAGTAGATTTTTATACACCACTATTCCTAAGCAATTCGTAGGCTTATATAATTCATCACTTTTTTCAATTATGTCATGCTAAGCCTTTTAAAAAACTAGCAAAATCTGCCTAATATTTGCAAATTGAGTTTGTAGTTATTTACCGTTTGGCCAGACGGGCAAGCCATGTAAAATTGGAGTGGCAGTCAGCGTGTTAAAGAAATTCAAGTGTAAACTGCTATGATACTGTTTTTTTTTTTTTTTTTTAAAAAAAAGCTTCATGGGATGAGTCAACTGAGATTTCACACAGGTTTTGCATATTTAAAAATAAGGTAACAAAAAGAAAAAAAATTATTCATTACTTATACGCTGCTTTTGCAAATGAATACAATCTTTATTTATTTGAAACGAATAAATGTGTATCAAAATTCCAAGCTTTTAGAGCTCTTGCCATTAAAGCGATAACTATTAATATTACAGTAAATTTTGAAGTTGGTAATCTTAAAAGGTTATTCATTTGTATTTTATATTTTATAACCATTTATATATTTGTGATAGGTAAAAATGTTTAAAAACAAATATATTAAACCAGCAGTCAAATATAAATGTATCAATTTTGTAAATTGTAACAACCAGGAATAAAAAAAAACCATTGTATCTATTCTACCTGGCAACTAAAAAGTCGACGCAAGCGACAAAAAATTTAAAATTGGGATTTTTATAATATTGTATAATAAACTACGTATAACAAAATTATAATTTGTTAGTAGTTTTGAGTTATAGCTAAGCGTTAATATACCAGTAACAATAAATATATAGTAGTAGCCCGAGGAAGGGTTATAGCAGTTCCAAACAGTTAGGACATTTTTTTCAACCCGTAATGATTTTTGAAACCCATATTTATCTTCAGATTCAATCATTAATTCATTTTTTACTTAACATATTGAGTGTCCTAAGAAAGTTATTTTAAGTAAAATTCCAATAAAAAAGAAAAGCCATTTTTTAAAAAATATCTATATATATATTTCTCTTACACGGCGATAAAAAAAAGCCTCATTACAACTCCCCGAATGGCAACGCTAGAAAATAGACCAATGATTACGGCTAAAAATGTCACATGCCATATCTAGCTAAGATGGCTCAACATATAGCGCTTTTAAAAACGGAAACTGAAATAACCAGGGAGAGCATAAGCTAGGCAGAAGTCTTTGTCGATAGATCTCTATTTTGGTTTTTTGTCGAAAGCGTTTTTTTTTCACGAATTTATGTATTACGAATTTATTTGACAATTTTTGATTTATATCACGAATTTATTTGTTTTACTAGAATTTATTTGTTTATGCAGATTTTTCCATTGCAATTCACTTATTCAAATTTTTAATAGACTTAATTATAGCCGAAATTTTAATCTTTTTAAAGAGATATCAGTTTTAGAAATTTTATCTTAAGATTTTATACTATAGCACATTTCTAATAGATTTAACGAATTACATGTCATTTATTTGAATTCAAATTTATTTTAAGGATTCAGTACTTACTAAAAAGATGTAATTTTTTTTAGAAAAAAAAGTTGTTATATGGATTTGAATGATTGTTTTGAATTCTTAGAATTTTGTGCATTTGCAATGTACCTAAGTTAGTAGCGAGCGAAGCGAGCTTGGTTTGCGGAGCAAACCATATAACATTGCGTAGCAATTTTCGGGGGTTGGCGAGCGTCAGCGAGCAGGGGGCGCAGCCCACTAGTATATAGAATTTTTCGAATAACAATGTAATGAAAAAGTAATGAAAACGACATGTATTTATGAAAAATTGCATTATAATTTTTCACAGTTCTTTTGGATTCAAAATAAAATAAATCAATTCCTTAATACAGAAATACATTTCCATGGTAACTATTTTCTGAGTTTATAGCAGTTCTTTTTAGCTTTTATTTTACGAAAACCATAATTTGTTCCATTATTTGTTTCATTCATATTTGTAAACCATTATCTGTTTCATTTTCAATTTGTGTATATACACCAAAAACAAATTTTGAACTAAACTATATACAGCTTCAGGAGGGCGAATTAAACTGTCAGACATAAAACCTAACTTAAGATTATTAATGGTAAAAATATAAATAAAATTCATTTCTCATATATTTATATTATAAAACCGGCACCTTAACAGCTGACACCAATTTTGAATTTATGACTATCAATATTCAACTCAGTAGAGCTGTGATTTTGAGCCCAACCCAGAAGAAAAAGGAGCTCCTTGGTCAAGCATTGAGGCAAATTGTCCTTCGTGGAGGACTTTTTTGATGGAACAAACCCTCATTTGCGGTACTTAGAGAGATAAACCACGAAAACCTCTCACGGTTAGCTCAACGATAAGGGGATTCTAACCCATGATTCATCTACCTCTGAGGATCTCAGCACTGTGATCGGTACGAGCTGTGAGTAAAATCCGTATTAAAAAGCTACCGCTCGTAGTCTTTTATTGGTTAATACGTTCAAATACGTCTTTTATAAACTTTCTGTCTTTAATGTCTTAATCGTTAATGTCTTTAATAAAGTTCGGGGTTCCGCAGAAAGAATCTCAATCATTATTTAGAGTTCCACGGCCGATTAAATGTGGGAAACGTTTATTTAAGGTATTTATAACCATGTCGATGAGTTAGTTCATTTCTTAAAGCCGTTTTTCGAAGACTTCGTCGTAATATGAAATGATGCTTTTTTGCGAATAATATACTATTTTCAAAACTGCTGTGAGTTTTCAACTGTTACTCATGACTGTTACATTCAAGTTTAGTCTATATAAAGCCAGCGAAGTCAACGCTTATTTTGAAAATATCATGAAATTGGCGATTTTTAAAAAAGTTTAATAACTTCTAAAATATTTAGGTGATTTGTTAGTTCTAAATCCCAAATAATTCTTCACGGAAAGATTACATATATAAGTTTAAAATTATAGCATTGCTTCAAGTGCAAGGCATTTAAACTATGGGTTTTTTATTTTCCTTGGCGACAGAGCTTCGAAAAGCAGCGTTCATTAAAATTCGTTCTGAACAATGTTTTCTTGCCCTGAGTACTTCTGGAAGCAGGAAGAAAAGAAAAAAATCAAAAACAATAAGCGCTTGTTATTTGAAGGTATAGAATTTTGCAACAAATTAATCACATACATAATAAGTATTGGACGTTCTGTTTTAATGTCAAACCGGTTTGAGGTGCTTAATATCCCTTTGATTATTTACTCTCGCATTACCATAATTCTTCTCCTTCTTCTTTAGAGGCAAGCTTCAGTATTCGATAATAGGTGCATAATTATGTCGTCCTGAGTTTCAATTTAGGAACTATTCTATCATAGAAATGATTTATCCGAACTATTTTATCATAGATTTATTAGAAGGCGGAGCTAATAATTCTTAGCCTCATCTTATTAATCGCAACCGAGTTTAAAATTAAAATTATGCAAACGTACTCAAAGCTAGTGAATTAATTATGCTGAAATGAAAGTGAAACCAAAAGCAATTCAGTTAGTGATAGTCATCAATTCTCTTAAAATAAATATAGAGCTTAAGTATTTAGCCAATCAAAATTTCACATTTTCCGAAAATTGACAGTTCTGGCAAAAAACTTACCTTTTTTTCTTTCAATAATTAACTTACAATTAATATCATAAACGACAAACTTGCTGCGATTTACTTCCTTTAAAATAAAAAATATCTATGACTTCTTGTCTCGTTAATATTTAAATCATAGTCGATAATATTGCATATTATTTGACAATATTTAAATTTTATTAGATTGATATTTTTGATTTGTTCTAACAATGCATCACCGAAAAAATATAGTTTTTAGTTTAATGTACATTAGGACTTTAAAAAATATTACTAATTCGTGAAACAGTGGAACATTTTGGCAAAAAATATTAAATATGCAAATTTATCATTCATTATTCTTGAAATTTGCATAGTTTGCAAATAAAAATCATAGAATTGTCATCGATGAAGATCAATTAACCATATTTATAATTTTTCAAACGAATGTTTTTAATTTGTTCTTAATTAAGCGCCACTGAACACAATATGGTTTTTTACTGTAAATGCGTGTTTGTAGGTGTTGAAAAAATTTTATTTGTGGAAAACAATAACAGGAAAAAAGATATAAAATCGAATACATAAATTTACTAAACGTTATTCTTGGAATTTACATACCTTCCAAATCAAAATCATCGTCTGAATCGTCCCAAGATGCACCGTCGTCAGTAACGACTATTACGGGATCAGAAGATGTAGTTTCGGTATTGAATTGTCTCCTCGTAGGCGAAGCAAACACAACGCACGTGCATAATGTCACCCAAATAAACACTTTGGAGGTCGCCATCTAAATCACACTTGATATGTCACTTTACTGATGATTTCAATTAAGCTGACACTTTCAACGGAATCGCCGGTTCATATCACGGACTTCGGCGGATGAGTTTTGTCGCCATTGCCGAAGAATTTTCATCGCTGCCAGTGGCGAATAAACGAGAGCAGCGCCATCGCTTGGCTTAAATTAAAATATTTTCTCCTGATCGATTGCTTTTTTTTAAATTTATATTTTTATAGATTTTTTTTAAAGGGAGGTTAACAACCTCTTTTTTGCTTTTTTAAAAATATTTGTATGTGTGTTTATTACATAGAAACTGACCAGCATCCTCAAAAAACTTTTCTTAACGGATATTTAAAAACTCAGTACTTTACCTTTTACATTTTTTTTAAAAACAGTAATCTGTCGTATAGATTAACTAACAAAAAATAACTACAGAAAATAATTGCAAAGGAGATAAAATGAATTTTAAAATGTTTCTTCAGAAATTTTGCAACCAATGTATTCATTATCTATGTTACTTAAAGTACATTCCTATGTTTTTTTAAAGAATACACCTTTGTTACTTAATACATGTAATTGTATTATTACCATATTTATTTAACAGGTATACCTATGTTAATTTACTTGTACTCTTATTGTTACCATGTTACATACACTTATGTTATTACCCATATTACTTATGATATATTACCCAGATTACTCATTTACTTATACATTTTATTACTCATCACCCACAATAATCATGTTATAACCCATATTTTTTACTCATGTGATCCTCTATATTACTTATGCTATTACCCATATTAATTTTATTAATATCTAGGTTGTTACGTATTATGCATACACTTTATGCTTTATGCATACACTTTTACTTCACGTTTGTTATTTAATACAGCGGTTCCCAAATGGTGTTCTGCGGAACCCTGGAAGAGCTAATGGGGTTCCACGAGTTAATGTTTTTTATAACCGGTGGTGAATTTTGAAACCTCAGATTATATTTAGATCCAAATAATTCATATTTTATTTATTTTATTAAGTACCGTAAACCGGGGCGAGTCTACCCATTTTTCCAGTTTGTCAACTTTCAAGTAGTCAAAC
>NC_092205.1:27133465-27228467 GCF_043381705.1 Parasteatoda tepidariorum | reverse complement strand
TATATATATATATATTAGGGGCCGCTCTTTACGTTGTGATAAATGTGGATGACTTATGAAGACAACGACATAATTTTGAATTATATGGGCTATTCAAGGAAGCTGATATCAACAAATACATCAATAAGTAGCTTAAAGCTTGCGAGTCACACATGTGGAATGGATTCTTCATCCTTGACATTTAAGATCTTCAATTACATACCAATGGAAACTAGAGTTAGAGGTAGGCCTAAGATCAGATGGCTCGACTGTGTGGAAGAGGATTTCCAAATCCTAAGAATTTCTAACTGGAGAACAATCGCAAAGAAAAGAGCAAAATGGAGGAGGGTTCTAGGGAAAGCTCTGGCCCACAAAGGGCTGTCATACTAATAGAAGAAGAAGAAGCGGCCGGAAGGTTGATTATTTAAGGTTCCATAGCCGAAAAAAATTGGAAACCGCTTACTTAATACGTAGACTCATGCTATTACTTATGTTACTTTATACATGTACAAGATATCTTATGATTAAATTTAAATAAATGTTCAAAATTTAGGAGGATTATAAGTAAATAAAAAACATTTTTCTTACACGTATTTTAAATTGATTTTGACGTTGCAGTTTTTTAAAATTTTCAACTCAAAATAGAAACTTTATATGTTGCATGGAAAAATATATCTGAGGATTTTAAAAATGTATAATTATTTTAGCATAAAATATAATTTTAAATTTTCGTAGAAAACAATGACACTAAGTACTCTTATTTTGCAAATTTGTTTTAAAAGAAAGTTCTTCAAATTATCTCTCATTGCATTTTTCATGATTACTAAAAATTTTAATAATTTTTTTAAAAATATTGTAATGTAGGCGAAATTTTTTATTATGTTACATCCCTGTAATTTTAATTATGTTCCTTATTACTTTATCAAAAAAAAAATGTTTTAATGGTCATCTCTAAAATCTTGAAATATATTTTTTAAGAAAATTGATGAATAAGTAATCTTGCTGTGGAACTAATCATAAATAAATAAATGACTAAGTATATAAATAAAAAAATAAAAAAACATTTCTAATTCTAAAAGTAGAAATTTTAAATTTTACGATACATAATGTTTGTTATCGTCTTTTGACATCATGCATATTTTACATCATGACATCATGCAGCACTATGAAGAGCTTAGTGGAAGAAGCTAGTAAGTGGTGCTTTAAAAAAAAATGGAGATTTCTCGGGGGATGTTCTTATTTTAGTTTTATTTAACTACATAATATTCATTTATATTTGTCAATCTATTAATTCCGAAGATAGTCAGTGGTTGAAGGAGGCAAGTGACATTTTTTGAGTATTCTTTGAGAGGAAGAACAATGTAAGTGACTTGGCAACAAATAATCAACAAACAACCCAGGAAAATCACTCGCGTTGCATTGAACGCGAAGAGATCAAAGTTACTCTGGAGAATATGAAAAATTTGACGTTGCAGACGTTAGGGAAGAATGTAGTTCTTTTACGAATCAACAATTAAAGAAATAGAAAGAATCAACAATCAAAGAAAATTGAAGGAATAGAACGAAAACCATTCTTCGGCAACCATTGACCAAACGTTAACACGCCTTCATTTTTGTCAAGACATAACTCACTTTCGAACTTTCTTTAAAAAATGATGATTTTTTATTATGATTTTTGTGAGTAGCATTTGCTTGTTTTCACTAAGGATATTTAATGCTTTTCAACGAATGTAATTTTGTTTGAAAATATAAATAAATATAAGCCTAAATATATACAAATATTTAGGCTTATATCCATGAAAAAGCAACCTTAATTTAACCCCAATTTTAGCAGCCTTAATTTGGAACAATCTGGCATCAAATTTTATCTAGCCTTGTTAGTTCGAAAACCGCCAAAAAAGGAAAACCGCCAAAAACCCAGCCGATGCCAATGAAGCTCTAATATGTTTCTTCATAATTTGCATCAGCACGGCAATCTCTGCAGGAAGGGATCAAAATATAGTTTAACAATATATCTTTGCAATTCGTTTATATGTAGACTTGATCTGTATTCTCTGAACCATGCCGATTTTTATCAAAAATATGCCATGAGTTTTGTCAAATATGTAAGTACGCTTGTAATTTCGAATTTAACACTTATATTTTTAGCGTGCGTGCACACCTTAAAGATTCCTGATGAACCCCTTCTTATTTTCAATTTAAAATTAATAATCCGAAAATAAGAAGGGGTTCTAACCTAAATAAGAAGGTCCGTAACCTAAAATATTATCTGCTCTTATTAATTAGCATATTTGTGGTCACCCCCTCGAATCACGCACACACACTATAATACAATAATGGTAGAGATACTAGAAATTCTTTGATAATTGGTAACCCTAGTGCTTCCAGATGAAGAAGCCTTGTTAAGTTTACTATCATAGCCGAAACTTTTTCCCACCATAAAAGCCCCTCCACATTGCTGTCCATTGGAAAATACTTGCTTTTTATTTTGTTCCTCTATTGGTTTCTTATATCGTACGAAAAAACTGGGGCATAAAAGAATTGAGAAGTACCTTATATTGAAAGCTATTCTCAAGCATAGCAGAATAGAAATTTTTTTGGGGGGTGGGGGGTGATCATGACAGTTTTGTGTGCAATTGGCATGGCATGAAAAGAGAAGAGGATTTATTTTCCATTATACAGCAAGGAGGAGGATTATTCATTATGTTTAAAGACTGCAGCTACAGTGATCAACTCAACATGACTTCTCCTCATGCTGCCTAGAGATTACCCATTAGCAAAACATGCTAGAAACCCATTTATTCCATTGCTGAGAGAATTAATGGCCAAAACCATATTTTCTCTCATTATAATGCTTCAATTTATGTTGGAAAATCTTCGCAGTGGGAGTTTTTGAATAATATGATGCTGGTCCATTTGCTTAACGTCAATCCCCTAGAAAACGTGGGAGGTATCCTCAGTGGTACTGTTTATACAAAATAGACGTAGTTTTAGCCTGTGGCAGAATTGATGACTGCCATCATTGAAATTTGTGATGATATTCATGCTAATATCCTCTAAGGTTTATTAAATGATACACAGCATCATATAATTCAGGTCATATATAGATATAAACAGCTGTTAATTGTAGCGACTTTACTTCAATTGTTCGTTTTTGCATCCTCTTTTTTTCAGTCAATTGTTTTTTTTTATTATCAGGAAAAGCAGAAACTAAGTACATTTTCTTTCTAAATATACATGTTTAATTCACATAGGTTTTCTTTGCATTCAACTACAACGCAATATCAAGGTGACTTTATTTAAGTGGGGCGCACGGTATATGTAAGCCTTTAATATATTACCTAACAAATTAATTTTTTAAAATTTTGCCGTTCCATGATCACAGATCCAAATTAGAAGCTTTGCTCAACATACAAATCATGGTACAGGAGAAAGGAATCAAACTTCAGTGCGCAAACAAGTGAGGTATTGTTTTGGATTAATAATTCAGAAGTTAAAAAGGATTTAGTATTAAAAAAAATCCAATTTTTGATTGTACTTATTTACGTGCCTGATGTACACGAATGCGATATTATTCCTTGTGTAGTTTTTTTTAAAACTTTTTTTTTATGCTGAATCGAATTGAAATCAAAACGAAGGCGATAAAACTCATCATTATCCTGATCTAGAAATCCGAGGGCTGTAGGCATAAGGCAATCGAGATCTTCACTGGTCGTAACTTTAAACCAAATTTGCAAGTACTTTATTTACAAAATGCTTTTAAATTATTTATAACATAACCAAGTTATGATAGATTTATAAATTTGAGCTTATATTTATTTCAACTTTAATTTATACATAATTCTATTAATAATTCTCTAGTAAAACGCATAAAAATTATTTCTAACATTTAGGGGGGGGGACAGAAATGGGGCTGTCTTAGTCCTAGACCTCTTAGGTTTTGTGAGGAATCAAGCAGGCACTGGAGTAAACTATACAGTTAATTAAGTTTTTTTTTGTATCAAAATAGGGATGAAAACTTAGATTCATCGGAATATCATCTTAGACATATCGGAATATCATTTAACTTAAAGGCTTTTTTTTCTCTCTTTTATAATTTTTTAACAGTCTTACATACCAATAGAATTGTTTATTTAAACCTTTGTTAAATAGTGACGAATAGTCTATCATTAAAAATAATAAGAGCTTAATTTATTCTACCCGAGAACCAGCTATAAATGAAATGTTTTACATCCAGATTTTTTACTTTTTCCTCTTTTCTTGATTCAGACTATATTATTAAAATTGCATGAAAACTAGCTTATAGAGAAAAACCAATTACAGTTATGAAACCAGTGATGGGAAGGTAAGGACTTGTTAAAACAAATCTCATGCAAAAGAGGAAAGAAAAAAATTCCCCAGTGTTATTTGTCCGTTGAAGTCACAGGGTTAGCTAAAGAGTTTAGCTAGATCCGCTGAATAAGTTTTAAGCCGGCGTGTAGTTTGATTAGGGTTTGAGGAGCTTATGAAGATTTCGAGCTGGAAAGGATCTCGGATTAGTGCAAGGCTATTCAGCATTTTATCTGCTGCAACTGTAGAGCTGAACGATAATTAGTCCGTGAAATATACAAGATTAACAAAAGAGTAACGGATTTAACTACACCTACAAAATAAACTTCTGAGGCGGCATGAGGTTTCGTTAAGGTTTGAAAAGTTTATTTTGTTTCGAATTAGGAATAATTTCGGATTAGGTCATGGGTGTTCTTTTTTCCCACTGCCGATCACCGATTATACCGATAGGACTAAACCATAGATGTCCGTAGATGCTACGGTATAAACCAAAGAGGAGAACCGATTAGCTAGATTTGACGATTAGCTAGTTTTAAGAGGGAGAGAATCGCAAAATGAATTTTTGATAAATGTTGCTTGAATATTTTGAAATGTTTTTCGTAAATGTTACTTGAACAAAAATGTTCGAATAGTGGAAAAAGATCTACTTGATGAAAAGCAGGCATAAACATTATAATTCGAAGTAAAAAGTGAAAAAACGATGCTAATTTTTTAAAGGAATTGTTTAAATACAGGCTGCGTTGTTCATTACACAAAAAAACAAAAATTGTTGGTCATTACATAAAAGACAAAGAAGAGAAGGATTGTTGGACACCTTCAATCATAACTTTGTTGGTGATAACTAATTTTTTAACATCGTTGCCAATTAAACGTTGTTGTTCCCGACTTTATTTTCCATAATAATCTCTTATGTAACCAAAAGTATCACCTTTTGCAGTTTACCGTTATGCTTATGCATATCTTACCGTTAAAGTGCATAATTCTGTTATTTCGTATTCTGTTATTTCAGTTGACTGTTCTTTTTCCTCTCCATGTAACGCAAACGCTGGTTAGTTTCATCAAAAAATCTTCCACGAAAGCAAATTTCTCCTAATATTTGATCCAGGAGTTCCCTTGTCTTCTGGATTGAGTTCAAAACTACAAGGCTGCGGAATTGAACACTGATAGTTCAAAGTCAGTGAGCTGTTGATGACTTCTTCTTAAAAGCATTCTTGACTAAGTGTGTTTACTCACGATGTCAAAATTTAGCTAAAAATAACGCTTACGAACTGTAGAACAACTATTGAACGAAACCCTGATGCATGTTCATAGTGGCGCTATTAGCACCAAGCGCAATATTTGAAAAGACTTCTTCTTTTAGTTGTATAAGCAAGCCTACCAAAATTTAGTTTTATCTAGCACAACTCCTTCTTGGTGTTGAGATTTCTTCCATCAATGTATTTGACAGGAAACTTAATGTTTTAAGAATATTATTGATATAACAATGACTGAATTAATTTAATTTTCTTCACATTAAATATTATTAATAATAATATTATTCTTTTGGCTAGTGCATCCCAGTTACTAATTTTATTTATTAATTATCATTTGGGGTTCCCAAGCCGTAAAAAATTGGAGCCACTGCCTTAGATTGTCAAAATTCGGCTAAAATTGTGACAGTCAATTTTGTTCATCATTTGATTCTGCTTGTAATATAAGGAAATGATTGAAACTTCAATTTTCATCAGGTACTGGAAATTTGAGCACTCTATCTAATAAATTTTCTGCAATGTTCTGCCAGTGCTGACACAGAAATAGGTAAAACGAAACATGATGAAAACTACTTAGCAATATATTTTTAGTAAGATGCTACAGACGATCTCAATTCAATAAGCTAACTAGTTTTAAAAAGAATGGTTTTAAATTAAAATTTTTTTTAATTATTTTTTTGCTTCATATCTTTATTTTAGAAAGGTAAACCAGCATAACAATTTTTGAGGCAATTTTATTAACCATTCTACTAATTATAATTTTTTTTTGTACCTTTTGCACACTTAGTCATATTTCTTTTATTCAATGTAAAAAGAAAAATTGGAAAAACCACATGAAACTAAAGCAAATTATAAAATTCAATTTTTTTTTCGTAATGCTCATAATTTCTAAAAACCATAAGCAAATTTAAAAACAAACACATCATAATTTTTTTTAATCTGTTGTCCCCTTTTTAAACAAAAGCAGTATATTTTACTACCGGAAAGGCGAGCATCATTTTCTGTAAACCCAAACCTTGACTTTTAACACCTCACGCAAGGAATCTTTTCAAATTGCGTTGACATTTCAATTCCTTTGTTTCCCCATGACTGATATCATAACATTTCATTAACTATCTGACCTTTCGTCGCTGTTGGAATAACCACAACTCATGAAAATTGCAGGTGTGCGAAAATTCCACCACATTTTTGTTCTTCATCTTGATATCCCATCAGTGAATCCCCTGCCGATGGTTATTCCATAAATTAAATGAAGTCATCGCAAAATTGTCTTGTTCCATAAATGATACCTCAATGTTTTGAAATCAGTATTTGGCGAGGATATCGTAAAATATATGGAAAGGCCAAGGATAAAATGGCAACGAGAAATTGGCTTTGGCGGCAGAGCTTTAACCCCCCTCCCCCAAGGAATTGGCGACTACATTCGTGTCCATTAGATGAATGGACCTGTTTTCTAGGATAATTAAGATTTATGCGTTCAATTCCAGCCTCTCCGCTCCGAAATATCTATTATTTCTGATTTTAGCTTTTAGAGAATCGTACCATAGAGACTAACAAGAATAACAAAAATCTTGTTTCCCATGTTGAAATAAAGAAAAAATTACTGTTTAATTTGCAAATTACAGTAACTGTACAAAGCTATAATTTTTCATACATGCTAGCTTTTTTTCTTTCCAAAAATAACATTTCCATATAGACGGTGTGAAATATATATATATNAGAGATATAATCACGTCATCAGCTCATACGATTATATCCACTAAAACAGTGCTTTCTTATGTTGTATTCATATAGCCAAAGCAAAATATATCAATACAATACACACTATTGTTCCAATTCCACATATTTATTTTTAGATATTATAGGTGCTAAGAACTCTGCAGGTCATTGAAGAATAGGAACCTCGAGGAGGTCAAAACTCCACGATTTCATGATCAACGTATGATGGTAGCAATGTGACCAGTTTATGCACCGATCGCCTAAACTCTCAGACAAACTGGTAACCATGAATCTTAATCTGGGTGAGCTTCAAGCCACCTCCAGGAATCGAACCACAGTTCTTCACAATGACAGCCCAGTGCTTTAAACGACAGAGTCATTGGGACTCTTTTATCGAACAGAAATTTGAAAAAAAAGTGGGTTTTGACTGTCTTGAAATGAACCCTTAAATTTAGAAATAATTATTTTGAAAACTAGTCTGTAATAAAAGAAATCCAAATTAATAAATTAATAATTCCCCCCTTTTTTTGTTTTATGTTCTCTAAAGCAGAGGCTGCCTAATTTTCTTTTAAAAAATACTACTTTGAGAGATATTTGGAAAATATTTCATGTGAGAAATGAAATGTTTAATAATATGCATATGCTGAGAATAAAATAGACTTAATTAGGATTTTCAATTAAAAAAAAAGAAGAAGGAACTGGTATAAGAGAGAAGAATAGTTACGATAGAAACGTAATTCCTTATTCTTGAATGTATTTATATTATTGATGAGAAATATTTTTAAACTTATATAAATTTATAAATGCAAATCATTTTCATAATTTATTTAATATATTAGTATAGAAAAACTTTTCCAAAACTTTATTACGTTTTTTCATTGGCATTTTTTAAAAATTGGTGCCTGTAAGAAATCAGGATATTAATTTAATTATGGATTTTTGACTGAAAATCTATATTACTGATTTAAAAAATCCTAACATTCGAAACCATTGTAATCCTTCGACGAAACCCTAAGGCTCCTCTGTTCTCGAATTAAATTTTTTTTTCATTCCAAGTTTTTCAAATTCGATTTTTTTTCGATTTCATTCCATTTTCAAATGGTTCCATTTTTTGGCTATGGAATCCTAAACAATCGATGTTCTTTTGGCAAAACCACGAAGCAGAATGAATAAATTTCATTAGCAATTGTGAATATATTAATCAAAAATCTATTATTAACTAGTTTAAATATATTTGATGAATAAAATTTGATTATTTTCTTAAAAATATTTAATGAATATATGAAATATGAATTTTTTTCATCGTATCGTTCTATCAATACTAATCTTCGAATTGAGTTTTTTTGTAAGAAAGTTGAATTTACAAGTTCAAGTTCATAATTTTATTTTTGTGTATGCATAAACTGAATGAACTGGAATAGGGTTTTCGTTGAAATAAAAACGAAAATTAGTGAAAATAAAAGCCGAAAATGGTTATTAGCAAAACATACTGCTTCATTGTTATTTTTGTTAGATTCGAGATACTGCTGCAATTTTTCGTAAATGCATTCCTTATTCATTCAATATATTGTTGCTGGGGAAAAAAATTTTTTTTCAATTTTACTTCTCTTTTATCTGTATTTTACTTGAATAATTTCATAAAAATAATGGAAATGATAAATAAATAAGCGATAAATAATTAGTTATAAATTTAATGACAGGGTCTAAAATCGTAACTGATTAAAAATGTCCTAACTCTCAGAACCCTTCTAACCCTTCCTGTGGAACACTAAGGATCACCTTTCATAATCCGTTGATCTAAAAAATTCATTGGTCATTAGAAACACGCGCCTATACACCTGCAAAAATATAAAAAAAAGTTGCTTTTCAGACTGGGTAAAACCACTGTAAAAGCGAAAGTGATGATGATCCCAATAATCCATCTCAAGAGATTCATCTTAAGAGATTCATCACTAGGTTATCTCGCAGACAAATCTTGACCGGCATATTATCTAGATCCGGTTGGCGAAGAAGAGCTCATCTTTGTATTTAATAAAATTTATGTAATCTACGATACCACTTAAAATGCGTGAGGCATTCTTGTCACTGTATGAATCTTTCGGCTCTTACATTTCGAATTCTATTCATTGGATTCGGCGACAGTTATGAACTTGTTCCACTTGCCAATAACGGCTAGATAAAATGAATAGCTTTCCCCGAGGAAACCTCGAACTTTCACCTTCTCAGATAGCCGCCAACTCTGGCGACTATCCCTATAGAGTGCCACACAACTCTTGAGAATAATTTAGATTAAATGTTGAACGATAGCATAAAAGAATTTCATAAATGATTTTTATTTATTTGTTCGCTTATTTATAAATAAGAACTTCAAAGAGAGAGTTAAACATTTTGAGTAAAATGAATTACATTTTTGATGGATTGTAAATTTGTACTATAGTCATGAAAAATATCCAAGACGGTGGGAAAGTCATAAATTTTTGTAGCCAATTTCGTTTCAAGAAAAAATTTAATTATGTGGTATAATACATCAATCAAAAAGCCGTGAGACTAGCTGCTAAAAGATTTCTTTGTTGCGAAATTTGACTTTATTCATCAACATAGTCTCCTTTAACCCTTTAAGGGACAGTAGGATTAAAAATACCCTTTTTATTTTAGGCAATAATATAAGTCACTCAAATCGTAAAAGTTTTCATTTCTTCAACTATGAGGATTTTGATCAACCACCGTATATCTGGAAAATGCAATTATAAAGCTATAAAGCAGATCATTTGCATTATAGTAGCACTTTAACAGTTATTTGACTACAATTGTAAAAAAAACTTTTTGAACCCCTTACTTATGGTATACCATCACATGTGGTCCAAATGTTGTACCAGCCGTAAGCAAAAGGTTAAAGCTCGTAAAAGGTTGCAGGTAGGGTCCATTGAAGATTAAAAGTCCTTTCCTTTACCCTTGAATTAAGCATATCATTGCGACCTCAGACACCCAGTTAGTGTTCAAGTCGTACTTATGGTGACCGAAATTGCTGTCTCTTTTTGAACAAGGTGTATACCGGTAACGAAAATATTTATAAGAAATTCGACGCTTTTTGACCCAACTAATTAAGATAGGACTTCTCAAATGAATCCGGAATCAACCTATAGAAATTAGTTTTTAAAAAGAAGGTGTATTTAACAGAACCATCAAGAGAGATTTTTCTTTGAGATTATCGTCCACGGTTGATGTCCTATTTTTGACTAACGTTTTGTTCAAATTTTTCAGCTTTGCAAGGGGTTATGAGTAAGTCTTTCAGCTCTTGCTCCTACCAGTTCCCAATGTGACTTAATCATTTGCTTCAAATCTCTTTACCTGGAACAACCGTTTGTGATTTGTGACCAGATCAAAGCTTTTATTTATTACCCTTTTTAATTAAACTTTTTGTTGCGGTAACAATGTAAAAACTGAAGCAGCAGCTTTAGGCAGGAATTATTTAACCCTTTGACGCAGATGGGACACTGGTATTCTTCATACATAATTTTTTCTAGCCCTCTAATTACAAGCAAAAAAATATATTTTGGTAATTTTTAGTTATAAAAAACAGTCTAATAATTGCTAAAAAAAATCTGCAAGATTATCAGATTTATATAACGAGCAAAAAAATATAAAATCCGAAAAAAATAGTTAGACATTTTTTTTCATTCTTATTCAAAAATTTATCAATTATCATTATATTTTTATTTTATAAATTATCAAAATTTCAAGGAGGAATTAATGTTTCTCTCACATCTAAATGACTGCAAATTTGAAAAATTATTGTTAGGATGTGAGCTGTGTTTGAAAGATTTTACCTTTAACGTGTTGTTGTTGCTGTTGTTTCTAATGCTACTAGCCACTGCCAACAAGCCTGCCTGATGAAACCAAGCGAATTTAAGGCAGAGGATGCATTTTTTTTGTTTTCCAGAGGAGCCACCTATGGTCAAGAATACGACTTCAGACACGCACACGTCACAGCCTGTTTATAAGGTGGAACCATTCATACATAAATAATATCATAAATACTCATTAAGCACCCTATTTGTGAAAATCTTTCACACACCGCATGAGGCAAATCAACGTCACGAAAAAGGGGAGAATTAGAAAAGATTAATTATATTTTATAATACTTGTTTAATTTAGGTAGGTAAGAATTTACTAAATAAGAATTACTGAATAAATAAGAATTGCTAAATAAGAATTACTGAAAAAGAATTACTAAATAAATAAGAATTTACAGAATAAGAATTACTATATAAATAAAAATTTAATGAATAAGAATTTACTGAATAAGAATTTACTGAATAAGAATTACTGAATAAATAAGAATTTACTGAACAATAATTTACTGAATAAGAATTAGTAAATAAATAAGAATTTACTGAACAATAATTTACTGAATAAGAATTTACTGAATTAATAAGAATTTACTGAATAAGAATTATTGAATAAATAAGAATTTACGGAATATCGTTTTAAATTAATATGTTGTAGGGTATGCTTTTGCTGGTTTAATCATTTTGATAATATTAGTTCTGCATTTTCACTATCAATTCTTATCCGTGATTAACTTGTTAAAATTACTTAGTTACTTATTTAACAATACTTAATGTTTTTGATTTGCAGTGCAAGTTTGCGTGTATATATAGTGTTATAATCGTTATATTTGATCGGCAAATTAATAATAGGTACATTCATATGTACTATCGAATGCAATATACTATCGAAAAAGATGTCCAGGCATGTAAAAGTTTCATTCAGGAATGTGTGTTGCAGGTTAACATACCACGCAAGACGTGTAAAAATTGTGAAATTTTTAGAGACGTATATCATGCTCTTTGATAACTGTAAAGTATTAAATATCTCCTGAAACTTCAACTTACTGTAGAACAGTAAAAATTTTGCGATTTTTTTTGTTCTGATATTATCACCCAGCACACACTCATACCATTAAATTCAATTATCTGTCAACAATTTTAGAGGGTACAAATTAATTATAATACTTTAAAACTATTTCTAAGACAAACAGAATTTTTTGCCAATTAAAAAAAAGTTTTTCGAAGAATCAAAATTTTCTATTATCTATTGTTCTTTCACTACCTCTTATACTGATAGAACTAATAATTGAAACTTCAATATCTCGATCAGTAATGGTTGAAAGGTCGTGAAATTTTGACCTGTTTATCTTTTGAAAGCCTTTATCCAATGCAAGCATTCAATTGTTTTTAGTGGTCTCCTTGGTGGGTTAGCTTCGAAATTTTTTAACCTATGTGTTTTAAATATCAGTTTGCAAAATTTATTAGTAAAATTTGGTTGTCGTTTTCAAAAAAAATTTCGTTTTAAAAGCAGTAATACAGAAGTGAAATATAGGCAACATAAACAACGAAGAGTTTTTAACTACTTTTGTTTGATAGCTGGGATTACTATGCTAAGTACATTATTTAAGGTCCAATTATCACCCCTAAATAGACTAATCATTTAGTACATTTAGTACTGTGAATAAAAAAACTGACAAGCAATCCTTTTCCTGAAAAACAGTCGACCACGATAGCGTTTCCCAACAGAATCTGATGCCTGCTAAAATCTGCCAAAAAATTTGCTGCAAACAGAAATAAAGACTGCTGTGTAATAAAAAAATTTAAATAAGTGAAAAGAAATTTAAAATAGAGATTTTTATGTGTTTGACAGCGATGTATGATATGCTACTTAGAGCAAAAAAAACTAATTTTCAATTCTATCAACAATTTTCAAAAATCTATCAGTTTTCTGAATTTCTATTTTAGCGTTCATAGCCTTATAACAATAGAAAGAAGATAGCCCTACCTATTTTTCTCGAAATCTAGAATGAAGCATTTTCTTTTTTTTTTTTTAATTGCACAGCAGTATAGAAGTGTTTCCATATTTTTGTCCAACCCCAGTGCTGCCCTGTTTAACTTACCAATCGGTTTTTATAGTAAAATCTATAGAATAAATTTAAACAGTCAAGAATGTTTTTATGTATTAGTGGCCACCACAGTAAATTATTTCTTCAAGAAGATGTATTCATATGCGGATTTCGCCATGTCTGCTCTTTAAACTAAATAACATTTGAAAAATTTCTAAATAGGAAAAAAAAACTATCATAGAAATTAAAATTAGAAAACTTTTTGCTTTAATTTCTCAATTCATTATGAAAAATAGAATTACAGATCTCACGTGATCAATCAGCATTGTGCCTAAAATTCTTAAATAGTGCTCATATTTTAGTACAATTTCACCTTTTTAAGCTGGAAATCTGTGTATTTCCGGAAAAAAAAAGAATTTTATAATCAGCACTTGTATAATTACAATAATTNGTTGCTTTAAATACGACGACTGTCCCGAGAAAAAAAAGTACCATCCTGCCTATAAGAAGGAAAAACCATTACCATAAAACCGTTACCATAAAAAAACGATATTAGCACCATTTAAACGATTATATTTACAAAAATGTAGTACTGAGTTATTTAGTCTGAAACAAGCTTATAAAAAATATGAAAGACTTGCATACAACATTGATTGAGATAGAAAGCTGAGAGTTGAAGAATCCTAAAATGGCGTCCTCGAACGAAATATCAACAACTAAATAGTTTCATACATAGGTGAGGCTTAACTTCTAATAATTATGTGTTGTCAATTAATAATCATAAATGGAAAGTTATATTACAGAGACACACGAGTTTCAATGGGATATTTTGTTTCGTTTCAATGCAATTTGCAAATAATATTAGTGGGACCTATAAGTTCCGTCGGTACATACGGGGTTAACATAAAAGTATTGGTTCTTTTCACCGTCTTACGCTCCTTTTCTACACGAATTCATGGTATATTATAAATTTTATAGAGCTACAACAAGGAGCTACGCTGTTTGGGAAAATTTCTTCTAGTGGTAGCTAAGTTAATGTTTCAAAGTAGGATTTTATTTATAAATTTGATTTAAATTTATTTTCCACTCCATTTCATGTAAATGATTTAAAAGCCGCTTTGTTTCAGATATCAAGGGGAAAAGCTTTTTGTTTGCAAAATTACAAAATCTCTTGAAAGTTTTAGTTGCTAATTGTCTACCTCTTAGTAAAATATTTCTCAAAAAGCGTAATAGTTGGCTGCCATGTAACTATTATTGTTTGAGTCTTATATTTGTCAATTATTTTAACAAGTTAATGTACATGATATGTTAATAACTTGTGGTAGTCTGGAAATTACTTTGTTCTTGAGACCAGTATTTTATCTTATACGAAAATTATTAGTCCTAGTGTTTACACACATTGGTTTAGACTTCGTTTGCTGGAAAATTCTGTCAATTTAAGAATGCACACCATTATATAAGAATGCAAAGGTGCATTTTATATATATATATATATATATTTCTAACCCTCTAATTACAAGCAAAAATATTTTTTGGTAATTTTTAATTATAAAAAAACAGTCTAATAATTGCTAAAAAAAATCTGCAAGATTATCAGAATTATATGTGTACAGAAAATATAAAATCCGAAAAAAAAATAGCTAGACATTTTTTGCATTCATATTCAAAAACTTATCAGTAATTGATTTTATAAATTATCAAAATTTCAAAGAGGAATTAATGTTTCTCTTAGATCTAAATGACTGCAAGTTTGAAAAATTATTGTTTGGAAGTGAACTGTGTATGAAAGATTTTACCGTTAACGCGTTGTTGTTGCTGTTGTTTCTAATGCTATTAGCCAATGCCAACAAGCCTGCCTAATGAAACCAAGCGAATTTAAGGCAGAGGGTGCATTTCTTGTTTTTCAGAGGAGCCATCCATGGCCAAAAATACTACTTCAGACAAGCACACTTCACAGCCTGTTTATAGGGCGGACCCATTCATACATAGATAATATCATACTCATTAAGCACCCTATTTGTGAAAATCTTTCAGATACCGGATGGTACAAATCAACGTCCTGAAAAAGGGGAGAATTAAAAAAGATTAATTATATTTCATACTACTTTTTTTTAATTTAAGTAGATAACATTTTACTGAATGAGATTACTGAATAAATAAGAATTTACTGTACAAGAATTGCTAAATAAGAATTTACTGAATAAGAATTACGAAATAAGTAATAACTTACAGAATAAGAATTACTAAATAAATAGGAATTTACTGAATAAGAATTAACTGAATAAGAATTATTGAGTAAATAAGAATTTACGGAATATCGTTTTAAATTAATATGTTGTAGGGTATGCTTTTTCTGGTTCAATCATTTTGATAATATAAGTTTTTCTAAATATCATTCATATGACCAATAATAATGTTCTGCATTTACTCTATCAATTCTTATCCGTGCTTGATATTTCATAAAGTTCACTTGTTAAAATTACTTAATTACTTATTTAACAATACTTAATGCTTCTGATTAACAGTAAACGTTTACGCGTATATATAGTGTTATAATCGTTATTTTTGATCAGCAAATTAATAATAGGCACATTCATATGTAATCGAAAACGATGTCCAGGCATGTAAAAGTTTCATTCAGGAATGTGTGCTGCAGGTTAACATACCAGAAAAGGCATGTAAAAATTGTGTAGCTTTAAGAGACGTATATTTTGCTCTTTCATATCTGTAAAGTATTTAATATCTCCCGAAACTTCAATTTACAGTAGAACAGTAAAAATGTTGGGATTTTTTGTTCTGGTATTATCACCCAGCGCACACTCATACCATTAAATTTAACTAACTATCAACAGTTTTAGGGGGTACAGATTAGTTATAACACTATCAAATTATTGCTAAGGCAAACATAATTTTTGCCAATAAAAAAAGTTTAAATAAAAAACATTATGTCTAATCTATTGTTCTTTCCCTACCTCTCATACTGACAGAACTAGCAATTGAAACTTCGATATCTCGATAAATAATGGTCGAAATGTCGTGAAATTTTGACCTTTTTATCTTTTGAAAGTCTTTATCCAACGCATGCATTCAATTGTATTCAGTGGTGTCCTTTAAGGGTTAGCTTCGAAGCTTTTTAACCGATGTGTTGGATACATCAGTTTACAGAATTTATTAATAAAATTTGGAGTCTCGCTTTAAAAACAGTAATTCAGTGATTCGATGTAAACAGCATAAATGAACAACGAAGAATTTTAACAACTTTTGTTTCATACCTGGGATTACTATACTAAGTACATTATTTAAGGTTCAATTATCACCCCCTAAATAGACTAATCATTTAGTACAAGAGATAATTAAGTTTCCTTTTCTGTAAATAAAAAAACTGACAAACAATCCCTTTCCTGAAAAACAATCGACCACGATAGCGTTTCCCAACAACATCTGCTGCTAAAATCTGTCAAAAGATTTGCTGGTAAAAGAAATGAAGCTAACATACTGCCGTGCAATAAAAAAATCAGCATTAGCGGGAAAAAAATTCTAAATAGAGATTTACAATTTCACCTTTTTTTTAAAGCTGGAAATCTGAGTATTTCCGAAAAAAAAAGAACTTTATAATTACAACTTGTATAATTGTTATAATTTATAAATTTATAATTATAACAATTATACAAGTGCTTTAAATTTGCATTCCAATTTTATTTTTACTTTATATACTTTTAATTATACACTTTAATTTTATTATAACATTTAATTATTAATCATAATTTAATTTAATTATTTAAATATAATAATTAAATTAAAACTCGTAATTTTCTTTTAATAATTTCATAAAAGCAAAAATTTTTGTGTAACTTTCCATTCTATATCATGCTAGCTGGTAGAAATTTTGAACTTCCGCAGTCTCTTGATTCCCCTCATTGGAAATAATTTGATTGTTTAGTTATTAATTATTTTATTATTTAATAATATAATTATTTAAAGGCCATAAAGAACTTTACAATTAAATAATTGCTTCTTTTATCCTCTACTGAACCTGTTGTCTTACTTTTCAAAATTGATTGAAAAAATATCTTTACTTTACCTGTAAAAAAATATTCCTCAAACATACTTTACTATCAAACAACATAAATCGGAATAAAGTTTAAAACTTTCACAAGTTCTATTTTTTATTATCTAAACAACTAAATAAATAGAACAAAGATTCCCTTTGTTATTCGTATAATCTTACAAACACCCTTCTATATCATGTTTAACAAAATGGCAGCTCATTCCCGAAGATTTCTCCAGGTCACGGTCACAGGGAATTAAAACTAGAAAAGAATTAAAAAAGCAAAATATGAGATTTCAATCGCAGTTAGTCGTGATAATCCAAGAAAGTTCCTCAAGCAATTTTGTAACATCCCTTTCACGGAACTTTCATCTATCGAGGCGATTTTAAAATGCGGGCAATAAATGTTTTAAGAAAAGATCTTAATAAACAAAATAGCGAGTTGAGTGGGAGTCATCCTAAATTACATTATCGTCTGTTTGGCTTTTGTTTTTAATATCAAATCGTTTTATCTAATTTTTGTGAGATTCGAATCTCTGTAAACAATTGTTTAAGATTTTAAATGAAAATTCAGCTTTTAGAATATTTTAAAACTGCCTAAATTCAAATCTGCAGCGTTATGCAATCTTTTTTGCAAAATGCAGAAGATAAAAATAAATAAATAAATAAAAATTTCAATGGAAGAACTTAACTTGAACGAAAACGGTTTCTACTTGTCTACTTCAATAAACTAATTACTTTCTCAAATATGAAACTAACATGAAATTTCAATAAGACACAATTAGATTTCAGAATTGTGTCTATTTGAATCATGCTCTCATATATTAGGGGAGAGATGAACTACTGTAGACAAATGAAATATTTCTGTTATTTATTGCTTGAAATTTCTCTGAAAATTTTAGACAGTTACAAGCTCTGTTACTCTTTCATACATAGTTACAAGTAGTTACAAGATAAAAAATTTTATTGGTTATAATTAAAAATAATAATTTCAAAGTGGAAAAGTAATTTGTTGAATTTTGTTTTGATTTCAGCTTTAGACAACTTTTATTCATCGTTTCAAATAATAGGAGTAATCATATTTTAATAGTCATATTTGATTTACCTTCCTTTTAATTAACTAATAATGAGTATACACTAACTAATGACTCCAGGGGGTTGGTGTGGACATATCAATACAATATTATTATCAATACAATATAATAAAATTTTTTAATGGTAGAAAATTTACTCTGATGCTTACAATAATCACCTTTTTCTAGATCATAATTTAATGTTTAGTGGTCAGGGAGGACCCAGTTCTTATACAAACATAATTTCTTTGTAAAAATGAAACGCAGAAAGGTGATCACAAATTTATTAAACGATGGAACTTTGTCTTGGCCAGGATAGCCTGGTTGGTAGGACCTTGGGCCTATGTTCAAGATGTCGCGAGTTCGATCCCAGTCGGCCGAGGACTCCCCGTGTAGAAAATGGTTACTGGTGCACGTTAAATCTGTCAAGTCGCAAAGTCCTCCATGTTCCCATAACAAATCATATTTCTGGGGGTACTGAATAGGTGATTGATCGTTCTCTGGTTTTGGTCAAAATTATGTTCTGTGGATGAATGGGTGTAATGGCGTCGATCTACTAAACTGCTCCCGTAGCTATTTATGACTTCACCTACTTGATATGTGGTAACTAATTTGGGATGTAGGAGCAAAGTTTAATTTTGATATCATTCAAAAAAATTTTTTCACTATTCTCTGGCCTTATATATCTTGATGTGAAATCTTTCTAAATCAACTTTATTACATCAAAAATGAAGTAGCATCAAAAATAACATCTGCTGCTACTTTAGATATCATAGAAAAATCAACAATTAATTAAACACATGATCTTAAGCAAATATTTTCTAAAACTATTAAAAATCCTTAGTATTTTGGGAACATGCATACTCTGCTGCTACCTTAAATTTTCCATAGTTTTGAAAAATATTTCTCGTAGTGGTAGAAAAGTAGCATTAATATTTTAAATTAAAAAAATTTTAGCTGACATGTTAAAGGCCAGAAATCGACAAGTAGTAAGATTCTTGAAGTTGACAAATGAATTATGAAAATTTTGTTATAAAAATATCTGCTTTTAGCTCGCACCATTGGAAAAAACTTTTCGCTAAAACTATAAAATATGGAGAGTATGGTTCAAGTTGGATTTAAGATAAAAATGACATGTTTTTGATATCAGTACTTGAAATTGGTGGCCCTGGATTAAAGTTGTTTTGCCACTCAACACAGAGCTCCAATAAAGATTTGTGAGATCTTGCGAATCAGAATGTAGTCAAAATTTCGATTCCAAGATTTCACTTTCACATACACAAAAACGAGTTTAGAAAACGATGCGATAAAACTATTTTTCTAATGAAATCATTTTTTGTGCTATTTCTTTTATTTATTTATTATTTTCCTTCATGAGGTTCGTAAATGATTTCTTCTAGAGCAAAAACCTACCAGGAAAAACAGGGATTGAATTATATATCTGGAGTATTAAAAGTTTAATATGACAGCATAGAAAAAAAAAGAGCTTTAAAAAATTTTTAATGCACTATTTGAAAAATAAACATTTTTCGCTGGAAGTATGATGAATGAAAATATTGGTAATAAAGTACGGTCCTTAGAAATATATCATTCTCATATAATTAATAAATCGATGGTAATAAAGAATTTCTTATTTTTATCAGGTTAAGCGTAGGGATAAAACTTCAATAATAAACACGGCGTGAGTATAAAATGGAACTATCAGAAAAATCATTAAAGTGTCGTGCTTTTATTGCCTCTTTGTAACACTTTTCTTTTTATTTCGTAAGCGTTAATAAAATTGCTTCTCTTAAAAAAGAAGCTATAGATTTTTGTTTTAGATTGGCCGCAACGGTGAAAAATTTAACAAGAGGGGACAAAAGTTTCACTGAAATTTTGACCTTTCAATTTCACTTTAATTTTAGAAATCAAGTTTATAAACATTTAATATATTTTAATATATGCCATTTTAATATAGTACATTTTATGTATTTCCTATTTCAGATAATGTTCATTCCGAATTCATAATTCATTCCATGAATCCGAATATTCATTCCGAATTCATAATATTCAATTATTATATTTCCGTCATAGCATTTTAATATATTTCCTTTCAATTGCAAATATATTTCAGTTGAAAAGAATAAGTAAGCATAATTTGTTTCTTCTATATTTATTTCTTTACCACTTTTTTTTGGTTGTGGCCAACCTGTAAGCTGATTCTTCACCATATGAGATTTTAAAATTAACAGATAAAAATTTCCAGTTTTATTTACCCGTATTTGTACCTAAGCTTTCTTCAAAAAACGGATTGTTCCTTTTATTAAAAAGAAAAAATTGGTAACACAAGTGTTTTATTATAAGCCCTTAGTTTGCAGAAACTGTCTACCCTTATGTGATAGCACACAAATAACAATTAACACGTTGAGCGCCACACTAATTTTACATGTCTTGCCCTTCAGGCCACAACGGTAAATAACTACAAACTAAATTTGCAAATATTAAACAGATTTTGCTAGTTTTTAAAAGGTTTAGCATGACATATCTGAAAAAGTGGTGATTTATATAAGCCTATGAATTGTTTAGAAATAGTGGTGGATAAAAACCTAGTAAATTGAATTTATTAAGTCAAGAATCACAATAAATTAAGCAAATTTCGAATAAATTTTCTGCAATTCCATAAAAGAGTGTAAATTTTATAGTTCTATATCATGTTATACGCTGTCAGTTATACGCAACGTGTTAATTGGATAGGAAGTACGTTGCGGTCGGTAGCAGAAAGAAATATGTTGTTAAAAACAACACTATTTTTATACATTCTAATACATATTTTTAGCAAAAGAATTATGCTATTCTTTCTAATTTTTAGGCTTCTACATTTTATTTAAAATTATAAAACCGAAAAAGAGATTTAAAAAAATCTAATGGTAGAAACATTTTTTTAAATACCTTTTTGTCAGCAGAAGGAAACTAGCAAGAATTTCCACTTTTTATCAGCAGTTATAACACGTCACAGTAAATATGAGCTTTTCATCCATTAAAAAGTGGTGGTAGTCAAGAAGAATCCCTGAAAGTGGTAATCACTGAAAGAAAGGTACAAATGAAAAGTTCTTACTACCAATTTTTTTCTCTTTTCAGGTTAAGCAGCAGTCCTTATATAAATGCTAGATAATCACGCGATCATCAGCGAAAAAGCTTCCGCTCTGAGAAAAAATTTTATCTAGCTGTAATGAAATTTGTGTTTTAATGAATGATTCTTTTTTTTAATTTTATTTATTTGACCACTACTGTTTATTAAATAATACTACTTTGTTCCGGTCATTTCATCATATGTCTCTTCAAACTTTGCAAAATCAATTAAAATTCTACAAGTTTTGTTTTTTAAATATCTGGTACTGTATAAATATTTTTGCACAATGTGGAGTAAACATCCCCATGTATTCATAATACATGCCAACTTCTCGTCTCTACTGATAACCATCTTTGTTTTTATGCAATTGACGTTAAAATAATTTTTTAATGTCATCGGTTTTCATCAGTTTAAATTGTAATAGAATTTGATTTTAGAAAATATAATAAACTGAGAAATGTATAGTTTTATATTACTTTCTCATAACCACTTGTCACCACATTTTTTTGATTAAAAATTTAGAGGAAAAATCCATAGTGATTCTTAAAATTATCAAGATCCTAATCTAATAAAGCAACTTGTTTAGTTTCTATCTTTTTTAAAAGTATTGTCCTGCCTATAATAATACTATATCATAAAAAGTTTTTTAAGTTAAAAAAATATCGAGAAAACTCAAATTAAAAATTTATCGAACATACAGGGTAGAGACCTTTTAATGAATAACATTCTAGTAAGGTTATTGAGAAAGATTTCATTAAGCGTCAGTGCTGTTGTTACTTATACACTTGACAATATCAGCAAACATGCATGAGAGCAAGAGATTTTTTAGTGCAAAGAGTGCGTTTCTTGCTTTTTTCAGTGGCGCCATCTATGGCCAAGAATATGATTTTAGCCGCTCACACGTCACAGTTCGTTTTACAGGGAGGACCCAATCTTACTCCTTTTATTTATCCAGAGATCGTAATTTTGACCTGAACCAGAGAATGATCAATCTCCAATTCAGCACTCCCAGAAATATTGATTTGTTACTTGTAGGACTTTGTGACCCCAGCAGATTTAACGTGCATCAGCCAGCATTTAATAAGTGGAGATTCTTTGGCCTGCGGGATTCAAACTCACGCTCCCACGAACACGAGTCCAACGTTTTACTAACCAGGCTATCATGGTCCCTATTAAGTGTCAATAGAATAATACTTAAGGCATTAAGGGGACGCCATACCCCGGGAGAAACTTTTCCTCCCAAATTCTGTTTTATCGCCATTACTAATTCAAAATTTCACGTATAGAAAAAGTTAGTTCAGGCAAACCTAGAGTAAGATACGAAATTTGAAACGCTGGAGAAAAAAATTGAAAACATCAAAATGCAAACAAATTTTTGGAAAAGAACTTCCCCAATGCATAAACCTAAGTTATCTTTTCGTAATTTACTATCATTTTGATATTTTTAAAACTCCTTTTCAGTATTTAGAACTTCATGACTTTTTCTTGGGGGGTTTGCCTGAATTCACTTTTGTCTATATTTTCAATTACTCATGGGGGGGGGGAGGATTTGCTATGGTAAGTTTCTAACGTGGTATAGTGTCCTCTTAAGAATTTTCTGAAGCTTACGCTACATGATCACCAACATTTAAAACAAAATGGTAAATATTGAAGAAAAGAACAAAAAAATGGCTATTAGAATCTTTTGGAAACTTTAAAAGTTTTAATTTCACTTTAATATCAGAAATTATGTTCTGTGGTTTTAATGTCTAATTACATTTCTTCTGTTTTCAAATATATTTCTGTAGAAAGGAGTTATTAAAAATAATTTGTTTCTTCGATATTACTCTACCTCTCTTTTAATTATTCCCGATTGTGGCCATCCAGTGGAAGTCTAATTGCTTGGTTATTATACATTATTTACATTTATTTCAATTTAGCCATGTTAGGCCGGGATGGATTGGTTGGAAAGGGGCTGTATTCATGAAGTGAGAACGGGAGTTCGAATCTAGCAGGCCAAAGAATCTTCGTGCAGTAAATGGGAACTGGTGCACGTTAAACATGTTGGGTCACAAATTCCTCCATTTTTCCATTAAATTATATATATATTGGGGTAGTGAATTGGATATTGATCGTTCTCTGCATCAGGTCAAAATAACAATCTGTGGATGAACAAATGGGTTCGCCCTATAAACGGGTATGACGTACAGGTGCGACAGAAGTCAAATTCTTAGCCATAGATGGCGCCACTGGAAAACAAGAGCATTCGCACCCTTGCCTTAATGGCCTACGAATACAACAACATTAGCCATGGTAAGGAAAACATTCTACAGGACTGCCACCTTTCTACGCTTTTTTAGAAGAAAAAAACTTATAGTTTATGTTTTAATGTATAATTATTTGTTTTTTAAATTTGGTTTGAAGTTATTTTCCACGGCACTACATGGAAAAGATTAAAAACTTATCCTGAAACACCATTTAGTTCCTGCTATCTCGTTAATGTCCTGCTCGTTCCTGCTATCTCGTCTAAAATGTTGGCAAAGTTATTAAATATTCTTTAGCTTTTAACTGCTTTTTTTATAAAATATTTTCAAAGGTCGTAGTAGTTTGCTGCACATTTATACGTAACAACATAAATATTACAACCAGAAAGGAAAATTTTTCAAACCACCGCAAATGCTGGCACCTAAATAAACTGACCAGCATATTCAAAAATGTTAACAGACAGAAAAATTTCTAAATGAATGTTTGAAAACTCATTCATTGCTTTAAGTTCCTAACTTAATACTCGGAAAATGAAATCCCAATTCTCTAACCGAAATTATTATTCTTAATTTAATCAAAGTTTTCAAATGCTCTTTTTAGATAATTTTGCTGTATTTTTTTTTTAAATTTTTTTAAAAAAAGTTTTCTGACGACATTGGTCAACTTAACCTATGTTAATGTGTTTAATTTTGCAAGAACTTAAAAACTTTTTGATTAGTTGATTAGTTGGTCTTATATATTTGTTAATATTGTTTATCGCTGCAAATTAAAATTTTATGCATCAAAAATTATTTATAATCGTGAATAGAGTTTTTTAAATTAAATATGAAATCGTATGGCATGAAGTTTACTACCTCCTTAAATATTACAAAAAAGTTCTTTTAAGACTGGAGAAATAGGCTTGTTTAATTGTGCAACCCCTCGGGGTCTAATCAGGGGTAAGCTAACCCCTGTAACTTAAGTGTTGAGAACAACCCAGCACGAGTGGTAACTACCAGGACAGCCGGGTCTACTTTAACAGAGCCACACTTATTTTTACGTATACACACATCCTCGCATTCCTTTAATCCGCCCCACTTTTGTTTGTATTCCCAAACTGTAAATATTCATTAGTGTTTATTTTCCCATTGTACTTAAATTTTACCTTTTTTGTGTACTTTTTATTACTTGTAATTTTGTTATTACCTAATAATGACAAAGTGCCATTTTTTTTCCTCTCAAGAATTCCATTTTGCTCCCCAAACTTTATTTTTGTCATGTATGTTTCTTAGTCTAATTTCAGGATGAATGGGAAAAGGTCCGTAAGGCCTCAGATGCCTAGTGCCACTACAACGAACGAACGAATTGTTTATTTGCTTCGAGAAGTAATTGTTAAATTAATTTATTAATGTAATAGTTAAATTAACGCAGAGTTGCCAGCTTTCTTCTTCTGCAAATGTTTGTAGCAAATTTTATGTTTTGATCTATGATTCTTTATTTAGTAAATTTGATTTAAAGTTCTTCACCACTACCTTAGAATGATTTAAAAGTTTATATAAAAATGCCTTTTTATCTATTCGTTCATGGTGAATTTATTGAAATGTTGGCGAAATGAATCACAATTCTTAAAACTTTAGTTTTCTATTGTCTACCACTTTATAAAATGTTTCGCCAAAACCTTACAAGTTGGCAGTTCTGTTAACACATTGAACTTAACCTACATCTTTTTTTCTTAAGTTTATTTAAACAATAACCATTAATTATTGTAATTTTTTTACGATTAGTTTCTAGAAAAGGAAATGTTTTATACGATTCTCCCAATTATCACTGATAGATGTTTTGTTTTAAAATTATAATGATTACATTTAATGAGAAAATGATAAGATCAAACACAAGTAAGCAATTTATGTTTTTTTAAAGAAAAGATTGCTTTAAAGCTTGGACAACAAACCAAAACATACGCCAAAATATGCCAGCATTTTTTTGTGCATACCTTTGCCAATCTAAAAGCATTGAGAATGTTTCATTTATCACCAAATAAAATCACCGTAATTTTAGTCATCAAGGAAACTTCCGATGTGTAAACAATAAAAAAAAGAACATTAACCGCGTTTAAATGAAAATTCTCTTTTCAGAACCAGCGCATGAGACTTCAAAAGAAAGTATCCGATAAGCATCTGATCTAACGACTTCCACTTTTTGTTCTGTGCATGTGGAACTAATTACTGAGCACCTAAATCATCAAATAACAAACTTTGTCAGCTAATTAGAAAATAAAAGGTGAGAGAAACAGGTGCGAAGATTATGTTAGTTGCTTTTGCATTCTACTTAGCAGTTGCTACAGATTAAAGTGTAAATAATTAAATTATGTCAACGATAATTAATCTCTGCTTTTTTTTCCTCTTTCATTTCTAAATTCTTATTGTTTTTCTCGAATTTTTTTAATAATAATCTATGTTATGTAACACGTTAATACGTTATGTAATTATGTAAGGCGAGCAAAATATGAAAAACGGACCTTAAATAACATTATTCAATTTTAATTCTCAAATAAGCAAAATAATTAGTGCAAACAATATTTTATGTTACAAAATCAGACTCAAGAACCTAATTTCTCTGAATAAATATACCTTTTTTTAGACAGATTCAGATTTCTGAACCCCAAAATATAGGGGATAGTCGCAATCTAGGAAATATGGTCTAACCATCTTGGTCAGGAGAACAACGCAAAGTTTGGACCCCTTAATGTTAATTTTTCTTTTTGTTTATTTCACCATTATCTCAAAAACTTTTAAAGCGAATTGAAAAATTTTTGCACGTAACTATAAAACTCGTATAACTATAAAATTCCGTGCAAAATATGACTTTTAATAAATATTTATTATTTTTTATTATTTTATTTAATAACAGTCCAAAACTTTTGGATTTGTAATGTATAAAAATTGAGTGAAACTGGTCAAATATTTCCTGAAAAATCGATTTTAAGACATTCGACTTTCACAAAATTCAATCTTTCAGGAACTATACCGATTTCGCTCAAATTTTACATTTTGCTATGTATTAATACATGGCAAAATACTTCATACGCCCCTGATCTCCATAAGCAATAAAGTTCTTCCTGCATAATAGTCCTACACAAAATGAACAAAGGTCATTGTTAGAAAAAGGAGTGTTTTACAATTCTTCTAAAATAACACTAAATATTGACCTATATGATATTCTTTTTGTTTTAAGTTACAGAAGTATGTATTATTTTTATAGAGTCAGTTTCTTTGTAATGTGTCGAAGTTCACAGTTCGATAGTTCAAGAAACAGGAAAAACTAAATTGCCCTCCCCCCAGTTTTTCTTCTTTTTTCAGTATAACCCATTCCTTGATAAATAAAACTCTATCCACCAATTGAGCTCATTTAGAATCGATTACTCGTAAGTCGTAAAACACGAAAGAACACTTTTGTTTTATTAGAGCCGTAAAATTGTTCTAACGCACCTCAGGCACACAGAGAAACAATTCTTGTTTGTACCCTCCTTTTTTTATATTCTTTCAATTTTTTTAATTCTTTATTCTATGTTGTATAAAATAAGAATGTAAATGAAAAAAAATTGGCTTTTGCAACTTGTTTAAAATAAAATTTATAAATATCTAACGACTATATGTATTATTCATAACTTTTTTGCACATATTACATGATGTTACATGTATTACATATATTAATTCGAAAATATTACATGTTATCGAATTTGATTATAATATTTCCTTTAAAAAATTCAAAAAGTAAAGAATATAATTTATACATTGATACATTGACATATGTTTGTATCATCTTAATAAAATAAAACATATTGACAGGGTCGGACTGAAAGTTTAGGGCCCAGGGAGGCACTGGAATTAGAGGCCCCTTGAAAGAATGAAAAGTCTTCAATTTTTTGGAAATGTTTAAAGCGTTATTAATTTCACTAAGTAACTTGATTCGAAAAATTTATAAGAAATTTTAAACATTCTTTAATGAGCTAAATATTTTAATTTAATATTTAATTTTAAAGCACTTTCTTTTTATTCGACCTAGTTTATTTTATAACTGATTGTTGAAATATTAGTTTTGTTAGACAATTTAATTACAGAGATGCCAACTTGCTCCGGACAGCAAATATATATTTTAAAGTGGTAGTTCTTGGTTTAATAAATTCAATTCAGTAGATTTTTATCCACCACTATTTCTAAATGATTCGTAGCATTATATAATTCACCACTTTATAGTACTAATGTCGTGCTATAACTTTTAAAAAGCGAGGAAAAATAGCCAAATATTTGCAAAATTTGCTTAGTAGTTATTTACTGTTATTTTAATTATTTTGGCGTGTCCGGAGCAGTTGGCATCTCTGTAATTATTATGAATAAAATATATGACAGTAAACTAGTTTGCTCTGTTTTCAAAAATATATTTGATTTTTTCCCAACCCTAGACTGTCGAAACAGTTTCAAACATCTTTTAAACTAGTACAACCCAAAAAATGTGTTAAGGAGTTTCATTTTTTTTTTTTTTTTACTCAATCAATATTTAAATTCCCAGAAGTTAATTCCAAAAATGTTTGTCATGAATTTTCCACTGAGTGATGCAGTTTGACTTTAAAGAACTTATAAGTGAAAGCAATTTTTTTAAAAAAAATGGACAATAAAACCAATGCTCTTTAGAATTGGCAAAAAGCTGAAGCCTTTATAATTGGCAAAAATGCATACATTGTTGTGAGTGTTATGACGTAAATTACGCCAACATAACGTACAAATACGTAGCATCTAGAATAAGCGCAAGCATTCGCATTTGCTTAAAACCTACACACGGGATCGTATAGAGGTTAATGTAAATGTGCGAAATCTCCGTAATAGCTAGTTCCAAACTAAGAAAATTCTGTTTTCCAAATGTCTCTCGAACACAATCTAATTGAAAGTTTCGAATGATTTTTAAAATCAGAGACTAGAGTTGCCCTTCTCACCAACTGCCCAAATTTCAAGATGTTACAGTTCTGGAGTTCTCTAACAGTTCTGGAGTTATAAGGGAAAGACACGCACAGGAAAACTCTTCATTTTATTATTATGGATTTACTAGTGTTTGAAAACGTCACTACTTTATCATCAGATCTTTTACATACGTTTGAGTGACTTGTAAGTCCTGGTGGTCAGAACAAAATCCAATTACATTTAGTGGAAAACGTATTACTCAAACGTATAGCTCTCAGGTGGTTCCCAAAAAAATTATTAGTGTTTACCGTATTTTCTTTGATCAATGCATGTAGATTATAATTTAATTAAGTTGAATTGTATAATTTAAAACTGTTTATTTTTATTCTGACACTAAACCTAATGGATCTAATCTCTAAACTACATTTGTTATGACAATATTCACAGAAGCGATTGACAACCACTACAATATAAAGTTGACAACAAACACAAAAGTTATTTATTCCCACCTAATCCATCAATGACATTCGGAAAAAAAAATCAATGACATCGAACAGAAACAAAAAATGCTGATGGAATCATCTAAAGGTTACTCCTCTGGAAGAAAACAAAGAATTGTGGGTCATCAGTGACCCCTCCGTATGACCCCTTCTTGCCAAGGACGATAGAAACAAGAAGAGATGATGATACATAGTGAAGAAAAGGGGTCGTCCAGTGAGAAAGAACCTGTTTCGAGTGAGAGAGAAAGTTCTTAAAACAGAAGAGAAGTGATCAGGAATTGTTCTTCACACAGTGGTTTGTCTACTTCACTGTGTGGTCGGAAAAATGATGAGGATCTCTATGGATGTTCCTTTAGCGGTGCTCTTCCTTTTCGTCTGCTGCAGTGAGTTTTGCAGAGCAGGGGGTGTCCCGCCACTTCTGCAGCAAGAAACTGTGCAAGGTACTCAATAATTGATTCAATTTTTAAAAAATAATCTTTTTAATTTTTTGTAAATGAGAATGATATTGTAAAATAAGTTCAAAAAATTTAAATATGTTAACATGCTCACTGGCAGCTATTCATATTGTCCCAGGAGACTGGTTAAACCACATTCGTTAAAATAAAATGCAATTTTTCTTGTATTACTCGAGATCTTTATTATCTAGAATTCTAGTACTTAAGATCTTTTATTAAAATTGCAGTTATTGCACATTTTATAATTAAATTAATTTTTAGAAGTTGGTACTCATTTATCTATTTTTTGCTCTTTTTACTACCTTTACTTTATTAACTTTGTTTCGTGAATAAGAAGAAAACGGTCAATATTATATATATATACAATATTTTATGTTNATATTAACCTGTGACTGGCAGTAAACGTTGATTACTATGAGACTGAGAGTGGTAAACCATATACATTAAAATGAATTGGAATTTTTTATCTACTACTTGAGATTCATAAATAATTTTGCAGTTATTTCAGTCCGTATAATTTTATTTTTATTCTTTTGAAGTTGGTACTTATTCATTCTTTCTCTCTCTCTCTCTCTCTCTTTTTTTTTTTTTTTTTTTTTTTTTTTTTTTTTTNTGTAAATGTGGATGATACTGTTGAAAGTAATTCCAAAAAAAAAAATTAAAATAGATACAAGTATGTTTGCCGGCATCTAACCACAGATTTCCATTAGCGTGGTGTACTATATACGTTGAAAAAAAAATCAATTTTTTTTATCTACTACTTGAATTTTTAAAATTAATATTTCAGTTACTATAATTCAGTTATTATAAACCTTCCAAGAGTTTATTATCATTATGCTTTACTAATATTATATTATCTTTTGATTTATATCACATTATTATATATCACATTAAAGACAAAAAGGAGAGAAAAATAAAAAATAAGGAAAAAAATTAAAAAGAAAAATTTATTTACTGCTCATAAGCTGCAAGTATATATCGTACTCAAAATAAGTTAAATATAGAAAAAACTTGAAAAGTAATATAATAAAGATTAATGAAAAGAGAAGGCGAGAAATTATTAAAATAAAATATTTTTAATAATATTTTTTAAAAAACTTTATTTAAAAAAATATTAAAAAGTAAAATAATGAAAAGATATTATCTCATGATCAACTCACACGATTATATCTGGGAAAATGAATGCTTTCTAATATTGTATTAATATAGCCAAAGCAAAATGTATCACAATAGTGTGAGGGACACCCAAAAAAATTTTAACAAAATGATTAAAACTCTCTAAAAATTAAGGTACTTTCTAACACTTAAAGACATATTTGCCTAAATAATACATTTCACGTTTGTTAGAATTTTTATTTTGTTATTCTAGATAAAGAAATTTATGATTGACCTTAAATTACGATTTATACGTTTAAACATAAATGTTGCTGACTGTGAGATAAAATTCAGCACTTTTCCATTAATTCAGCACTTTTCCATTTCCACAGTAATTTCGACTATTTTATCTATTTATTTATTTAAAAAAAGTTGAATTTATTTGTACTAAGTTTGCAGTGGTGACTTTATCGCCCGAGCCAACGAAATAGAAAAGTACCAAAAATTGTCTCTAAAATAAAAAATCCAAAAATATAAAAGTATGAATTTATATTTTTGGATTTGAATTGGTACCAAAAATAGCTACCAATTCATCTGGATTTCCTGGAGCATTTAATTTTCATGTTTAACAATTCTAGTGCTTTTATATTTCATTCTTTGATTTTTACATTCTAACCACCACTAAATATGCATAAATGAGAGATTCATATACATATAGATAAATGTTTCAGCTTGTACGATATATAAAAAATCTTTATTCTTACAATTGATTTTTCTAATCGCAGTTCCCAACGACTTAACAAAAACGCTCATGGGAAGTGCGAAAGTTAGTAGACATACAATAGATTATTACTTTAAAAACAAATACTCAAAAAGAGGGGGGGGGATTTATAACTTATTGTAAAATTGAAGAATTTGACGAAAAGAGAATGTCAAGCAGCATCTTCGGCTGTTTCATTTTTCTTGGTAAAACTAAAAATATGGTGTCAAAATATTTTGATATTTAATCAGTTTTCTTTGAACTCAAGACGCAAAATACTAATTTATAATGAAGAAATACATAATAATATATTTCTAACCCTTTTTAAAGATTTTGAAAATGATGTCTTTTTGTTCAATTAATAATTTGCAAGTTTAAAATTAGTTTGAAATTAAGAAATAGTGACTCAAAGTTTGGTTAGTTCAAATCATTAAGTAATTTCAACGATCAAATGTCCTGAATAATTTTTCAAAAAATTTATTTAATTAATGCTGAAAATTGTAACGTAAAATATTGTATTAGTCGAAAAAGTTTGTAGCATTATTAAACGAGCCTATTTTTAAATAGCTTCCTTGAACTTATGGTTATTTTCTGGGGAATTTTTTTAATTCTTCTTCTTGCCAGAAAGCATCAATTTTTGATTTTCCTTACAATTACTTTCGAAAGAAACAACAGCTTTATTAATTCTATGAAAAATTGTGCGATATTTTAACCTCAGGGTTTAGATGAAATACTGAGAAGAAATATGGTTGCATGCATGTAGGCAAAGTTTTTCTTTAATAAAATATTAGATTTTTTTTTCTTTAATAAGAGATATAAAATAATTTCCTATTTTCGTTCACTGTTAAATAATACAGAATTTATGCCAGTTTCAGTGAAATGCTTTATTAAATACCTTTTTCTATTTAGCTTACATTACCACACATTTTTATATGCTTTTTCTACTTGATTCTGATATACTGGACGTCAATTTTAATCACTTGACTGAGAATTTTTATTAAATATATTTTTCATTTTTGTTCATTATTTTGTATTAATTTAGGTAAAAATAAGTGATAATGTTATTCAAAACATTTTAATAGTTTATGGTTATGAAATACAGCATGAAACACCGGTGTCTTTTTTTTTTTTTTTTCATTTAATCTAAAACCTTCCAAACATGCTCAATTCCAAACAAAAAATTTTCGAATTTGCACTTATTTGCAGTTATTTAGGTCTAAGAGAAACAATTATTCATTATTGAAATTTCTTTAATTTACAAAACCAATTACTGATAAATTTTTGACTATAAATTTTAAAAAAATTTCAAACTACTTCTTTAGAATTTTATATTTAAAAAGTTCAAATATAGTTCCAATAATAACAGTTTCTTATTAACTATTAGACTGTTTTCTTATAATTAAAAAATACGAAAATATTTTTTTCCAGTAATTAGAGCGTAAAAAAAATGGATAAACCGGTCACACACCTGAGTCAAAGGGTTAAACTAGCAAAACTTTCTAATCATCAGAATTATGTGTTTTTGTTTTTAATTAATGCTTAAATTTCCATGTATTTCATGAGTATCCCAAATCTTTACACGAATTGTTAATTATTAAAAAGAAATAAGCTAAGCAAAGGAAAATGTAATTAAATGAGACAACTGACTTTCAGAATTCCTAAAATTAAAGAGATATTAAAACCTATTAAATATCGATCAGCATTATGAAACGTTTAAAACACCTTTTTTTCCCAATTAATGATAACATCAACATTTATCTGAGTGCCTAAGGCCGTTAACGGACCTTTTATCATCATCTTGAAAATTTTATCTTTAAGGCGGTTATTTTTCTACTGACTTGAATAAAAATTAGAATAAAAAGAAAAATTAAAAAGATTTTGTATTCTAAAGATGCATCGCTTCTAAAGTAATGCAGCGATTGAAATAGTAGCAATTCCAGATTAGATCTTATGTATATGCTTAGATATCGTAATAGTTATACTTATTGTTTTTCAAATTTTTTTAGCACGTTCACGTCGGGGTGACCCACCGGTGGGTCACGCTAGATTGTCTCATCTTGGCAGCGCACCGGAGTAAAAACTGGTAACAATAAATTTCATTTTTTAGTTTTTTTCCGGGAATAATAAAATTCCATAACTACAAATTATTTTTAACAGATGCAATTTTTATATTGAATTGCTTCTTCGCCATGATAAATTTCCTTACAGTGAATTGTTATTGTTGAGAATAGATTAACTCCTCCCGAGTATTATCTAATATTGAAATAGTTCTTCTACCAGTAATTTCACTTTTCCCGGCGTGAACGTGTTAAACAAAAATCGATTAGTAAAACGGAAAATTTACCAACACTTGAAATATTTATGATGTCAGAATGCCACCTATGAGTTTACGGGTTTTAGAAAGTTTCAATAGTAGAACACTTGACGAATTTTGTTCTTTACAAAAATGATTTTCCCAAGTGGCAATGAAAAAAATTTTAAAAACCAGTAGTAGTCAAAAATATTTTTAGGTTGCGAAGGAAAAAAAACCTTTGCTTTAATACTGCGTATTTTTATACATATTTAATGCAATCAAAAGTAGTGACGATAAAAAACATTCTAAATTAAATTTATGGATCCAAAAATAAAATAGATAAGCAAAAGTTTTGCTAATAACTTAAAATATAAATTTTTCCGGGAAAACTGGAAATATCAACATCACGAAAGCGCTTAGAAGAATAAGTTCTTAAAGTAACTCTTAAACATTCCATAGAGCCTAGTCCTTGTATTAATTGGGCAGCTTTGTGGTAGAGTTTTGTTGCCAGCTGCCTTTTTGGTTGCTGGTTAATACGTGATTGTGGTACGGTTTATTGGTTTCACATACATTTGCAGACTTGTGTTCTCAATTTAGACTTATGAACCTTTGTCAAATAGATGGACACCTAGCACAAAACAGAGAAGGACAGCACGAAGATACATCCAGGGTAACAGTGGGATTTGAACCCGCTACCGCTCGACCAGGGAGACCCCGATAGTGATACGGGATAGTCGAATGCAGAGATATTCTTTTTGAAATGCAATATGCAGTGGTTTCCATAATATATATTGAACTTTCATCGTTGATTCGATTTTTGCTACCATTAGAGATACCCACTGCTCTGCTTTCTGCAAAAGAGGTTGAAAACTTGCATAACTTTGCTCACTTTTTAAAGCTGTTTTGAAAACTTAGATAGCTGGTCCTGAAGTTAGGCCGCCTCCGGCCCTTTTCCCATTCATCATGGGCTTCTAGCATTGTGGTGATTAGAATGCAAATGGAGCAGAAGAGACACCTTTTGCCACTCTATGCATAAGGGAAGTTTAAACTTTTTCTGTATCTTAGAGAGAGATGAATTACTGCCATAGTAGGCTGTTGTGTTTCGTATTCTGATATCATTTGGTAACTTATCAAATTGAAAATATCGTTAAACTTGGCTAAGAGATACCTGGAATTACGGAACATTATACACTTACGAGACGTGTTTTTTAGGTAAGGGCCGTTCGAAAATAACTGTGCATACATATTTCCTGATTTAAAGTTTCATTCGCTTATATGCTTATATAAATTGGAAATATATAAATAGGAAATAACAATCAACATGTTCTAAGCACTCAAAAATAGGCGCCCATTTTCAAGACTTGCCAGACGTGAATGAGACGAAGTAAAAGTGGTTTGAAATCTAATAAGTTGCCAACGAAATTGTGAAGAATAAAGGTTAGAAACAAAACTAGAAAAACCACAGTAGTTGAGAGAGAGAAAATATGAAAAACAGAATAAGTAAAACTACAGTGACCGAGGGGGGGATCAGAGTAAAATGCATTTCCACGTGCTATAGAGAGGTGGTGACGAACTAATGTCTTTAACAAGGGAATTAGGATTAATGATGAGAAATTAACAAATTCCCTTGTTAACGACGTTAGTTCCTTACCACCTCTCCATAGAGCGTAGAATTGCATTTTACCCTGATTTATTCCACTCGGCTACTTTGATTTTTCCAGTTTTATTTCTCACCTTTAATTTTCCTCTTTCCGCTGGTAACTTTTCGTTTTATATTTCAAATTGCTTTTATTTCTTTATATTCACCTCTGGCAAGTCTTGAAAATGGGTGCCTATTTTTGAGCGTCTGAAATATGACCGCGGTTAATTTCCTATTTATATATTTTTGAAGCGAATGAAGTTCTTAAGCAAATAATATCTTACAATTACATTTTTTTGGGGATTATTTATTTACTAATATATATTCATTTAGTATTTCATAATAATTTCGTTCTTAAACGCCCTGCTTATATCACCATAAAAAATTATAAAAATTATTTTTGTTTTTAAATAAGGGATAGATTCGCTCAAACAACAAATATAAAATATTTTACTTTCGAGAATAAGTATAAAAATCATTTCCTTAGTTATTTATTTCTCTGTTTTTATTAAATTATACAATGTTGAAAATTGTAACATTCGTTTATTCTTAGAAAAGATCTAATCAGTCATATATTGAGACAAATAACAATGTCAACGAAACAATGGATTCTCATCCGTTTGATGAATCGCTTTGTAATTATCGTTGACAAATGATTGTCTGAAATTAAATTTGCCATGAACTCAAAGTAAATTTCAAATTAAATTATTTTTTATATTTGCGGATGACAAAAATCCTTCTTCTTTATCATTAAAAAAGAAAAATGAATCTTCCTTGTTTTGACAGCTCGACCTTCTGAACCTTCTTATTTATATTTATGTTTTTCTTTTTCTTTTCCTTTTCCCTTTTGTGGTCTACCTTATCTTTTTTATTTATGATTGTATCATCATCAATTTTATCGAATTCTTTCTTAAATTTTAGATACGAATGTATATTTTACAAGAATAGTTCTCCGTGTATATTCCAGTTTTATAATTTGAAATAGAAATATTTTTTGATAGCTAAAGTTCACTATTTTTTTTTATTTCCTTTCAAATAATTACTTTTTAAGTGAGAAAAATTAAATAATATTTAAATTTGAAAACAATTAATACGTTATCGAAATCTAATGTATCAATACCAAGGAAAGTGGTTAATAGAGAACAGTAGTCGGAATTAGGGCACTACAAGTAGTGAAACTACTGCAGTCGCTATTTTTTTCGTAGTTAGTAGTGTGGTGTTCTACTTTTCTTAAAGAACGTAGTGTAGTGCGAAGTGCGATACAAAACAAAAATGGCATTGTTCGTGGCGATTCTGGCAACTACTGTTAAAGTTAGTTAACACGTTGAACGCCACGTTAATTTTACATGACTTGCCCATCTGGCCACGGTAAATAACTACAAACTAAATTTGCAAATATTAGACGGATTTTGCTATTTTTTAGAAGGTTTATCATGACACATCTGACGAAAGTGGTGAATTATATAAGCCTACGAATTATGTAGAAATAGTGGTGGATAAAAATCTACTAAATTGAATTTATTAAACCAAGAATCACAATAATTAAGTAAATTTTCTGCAATTCCATAAAAGAGTGTAAATTTTATAGTTCTATATCATGTTATACGCTATCAGCCAGCTGTTTTTTTTTTTGAGGCCTATGTGAAAGGTCAGTGTCAGCAAGCTGTGGCAGACGCAGCCTAAATGTAATTTCAGTGTCAGCCACCGGTGGTTGACGCGGACTAAATGTAATTTCAGTGTCAGCCACCGGTAGTTGGCGCGGCTTAAATGTAATTTTAGTGTCAGCCACCGGTGGTTGACGCGGTCTAAATGTAATTTCAGTGTCAACCACAGGTAGCTGACGTGGCCTAAATGGAAAGTCTAGTGTCAGCCACCGATGGCTGACGCGGCGCTCGACGTGTTAAGAATAGTAACAAGACTTTAATGCAACTAATCTTTCTAATTTTATGGATACAAATTTTCGTGGGACCTTTAATGGATGCAATGAAAAGGAACCCATGGCTGCAGTTGAGCATTAATAGAATTTAAGTATTTAAAATCAAGTTTAACTACTACATAAACTAGCCATTACGAAATATAGATAATTAATCACTTCGGTCAGATTTTCGCATGCGAATGCACACTCGTGAAATATTGATGTTATTTCAAAGGAAGGGAACATATTTTCCATGTATTTAATTTCTTAGAGGAAATATAAAAGAGCATTAACCCCTTGGGGACGGGTGATTCAGAAAATCATTCTTGCAAAATCAGAATCAAGATGTAATAAATCAAAAAACGGTAACTTGAATGTAGTCGTTGCTAATTTGACAGACTTACTTTGCTTTTACTTTAATTATTGTTAGTTTAATCATATATATAATCAATGTTAATTCAAAGTATAACTAAATAGTTTTATTTTGAACAAAGTAATGGTGAATTAAATAAATCAAACAATAATAACTCCGCCCACAAATAAACTGCTTAAGTAATACTTTGATTACCAGTTTTATCTATTTACCCTGATTGATTCGGTTTTACGCAGGCACGTATTTGTAACAGTCGGCGCGAAAGGGTTAAGCAATTAAAAAATTGCAAATATTTCATTGCTTTGTCTTTCTTAAATTAAATATGGCGTAAAAAGTTGAAAGTTAAATAAACGAATTCGAAAAGAAAATGTTTTGGAATTACAAACTGGCTCATATAAACATGAATAAATAATTTGTAATTATTCCCTTATATTTAATGGAAGCCAATTTCTTATTCAAAACTATTTTGAACATAGGTGTAAAGTAAGTTAACTCCAGCAAAGTTCGCCTCCGTAAAGTAATAAAGTAGTTACAAAAGTCTGAAGTAGTTTGTAGTCACTACATTAAAAAAAAATAGTTGTAGTTAACTACATTTGTAACAAAGTAATTGTAGTTGTAGTAAACTACAAAAATAATGTAGTTTTTTCGACCACTGATTGATCAAAATCCAAAAACGAGAGAAACCACTTATAGCACATCAAAACCTGTTTGATTAAGGAATTATTAAGATTAAAACATCTTATTTTTTGGTGGTCATAAAAAAATAAATACAGCTTTGCCGTAGTGTTAGAAAAAATTTTTGTGGCAGTGAAGTTAAATTATTAATATTATAATAAATTAGAGTTGAAATAATTTTGACCAACACTAATTATAAATAATTTATTCAGATATATAAAAGATCAAAAGCTTATGTTTTTAAGCCTTGCTAAAATTTTATAATAATTATATGTTTTTGAAAAGCTTTTGCTTTAGTTCACTACTTCTGAATTTCGAAAATTAAAAGAGTGCTAACAATGTTATTCTATTATACCAAAATCATGTTAAACCAAGTGTTGAGAACCAAGAATAGTATTTTCGCATAAACATGCACTGGCTGTTCTTTACTTTTAAAACAACCGAAAAACACGTTATTCTTTTTCTGTCATACTTAATGCTTAATAAATACTTGCGTTCCGTCTTCTTTATTTCAGTTACTATATTTCAGTCTAATAACCGAGTTCAACCTTAAGACTAAGTAGTTTATAATTGCAATTTAAATTTCCTTTTTGGATTTAAAAAAAAGAGTTTCATTTAAAATCTAGTAGATAAACTAAGCACAGGGACCACAGTGTTCTATCAAAGTAAGAAGTAGTGGGATAATTAGGTTATTTTATGCAAATTTTCAGGTATAAAGCGATATTTTGCTTACTAGAATACGTTAGTAATTTAATTAATTTTAATTAGTCCCAAAAATCACGATTGAGTAGTTTTTAACATAAGGTGAAAGTTAAAGCTTAAATACTACTTTTTTTCTTTTTAAAGAAAAGAAAAACCTGTAGGCGAATTCCTATTATTTGATAGCACTCCACGGTCCTTAAAAACGAAATGAAAATTACTAAAATTACTATCTTCTTAAAATACACAAACCTCAAGAATGATGTCATGCACAAGACAAAACCATCACCGTTTTCAACGTCACAAAGACGCTTCAGAGAATCCCTTTTCTCAATTACAGGCTCATTTTCCAACACCAGATCCCACTTAAATCCCATTATTAAGCCGGTGGTTTGATATCATCATCGCTGTTGCCATTTTCGAGATCATAATTATCTTTCCAAAAGTCACGCAGCTTGATTATATCGCAAGATAATGGACGAAAACATTTGGTTTGAATAATTGCTCTTATAAAACAGAAGAATTAAAAACTTGCAAGAGTTGCAGTTTTAAATATACAGGCAAATATAATTTGTTTATTATTAGGTTAAATACAATGATTAAAAAAAAGCGTTGAGTATCTCAGTAAATATTAACCATCAACTGTTTTCACTAGTTAATGCAATTATGATATATTTAACAATGTCTGCGATTTACAAAGTGGAGTAAATTGGTTAGGAATTAAATTCAAACGAAAAGCAATTTAACGAATCAAAATAAAAACAATTTCCTTACAAAGAAATTTCCACCACAGTGTATAATCTATCAAAATGGTGTTGTGGTTAAAAGTGTTTTGGTTTAAATTTATTCAATCCAGTAATATGTCCAGTAATACTCAGTGTTTTTTGCCAAAAACTGCAAAACTAACATATTAAAGTTTTTGCAAATAACTGAGTGGTTTGACATTTTTTTCCAAACAGAAACAAAAGAAATATCACAGCATTCTTTTAGGTTATTAAGTATTAAATACTTGGTCCGATTTTTTCGAGAGTTAAGTTTGAGTGCTGATGTCTCTCAGCCTTTAAATTTGAAAATATTTTGTTTTCTCTCATAATATGAATATATGTCTTCACCCTTTGAGTCTCTAGTATCTTTTCCTGCATTTTTTTCTGAATAGTATTTTGTCAACAATTGATGACTCAAAATAGTTTCTTACTTTTGAATGTGAATTCTGTTGTAGAACAAATAAAGTGCAAATCAAGTCGAAATAATACTGAAGTGTCCAACGAAGCGTAGTCACATGAACGTCTAATACGGGATTATGAACGTATAACACGCAGATGGTGTTAAGTTTTGATTCCTAAAATGGAAAAAATGAACGACCTTTGCGCAGGAGAATCATAATAAGCAAAAAACTGAATTTGAAATGGATGAATCTAAAATTACTTGGGAATTATCACTAGAGTTTGTGATACTATCCCAATATTAAGCTACTTGAAATAAGTCTTTAAATTACTGAAAAAATTGACAAAAATTAAGTAAAAATAAAATAAAGAAAGCAATTCGAATGTTACCTAACTTTGCTCTCGCAATTTAAAATAAAACATTTTAGCTCCATATTGGTACCCATATTAAAAATTGGATTGTTTTAGAAAATTGCAAAGATTCAAACCTTAAAGAGTCAGAATAAATAATCGAAACGTTTCGTGAAACCAATAATCTACCAAAATGATAAAAGTTCATTGTAGGTGTGTTCCGTCTTAACTACTGGTTGGCACTAGTATCAGCAAAATTAAAACAAAGTGAATAAAACAAGGTTCTTGTTCATTTCTGTACAGTGAGCACAAAAAAAAACCCAAATCATTCTGAATAACTTTTGTTCTAATAATCGGATCTCCATGTTCTTAATGGTTTGAGGGGATGACATTAAATATGCTAATTAATTAGTACAGACGATATTTTAAGTTACGAAATCAGACACAAAAACGTACTTTTTCTGAATAAACATATCTTTCTTTCAATGGATTCCAATTTCTGACCCCCGAAATAAAGGTTTTTTTCGCAACCTGAGGAATATGGCCCCACAGTTTGATCAGGAGAGAAGTTTGATTCTCTTACTGTTAATTTTACTATTTGCGTATTTCGCCATATCGTGTAAACCTTTTAAGCGAAATGAATAATTTTTTAACACAATTATGAAATTCGTTTATCCAAAGATAATTCTACGCAAAAATGTATTTTAGTAAATATTTATTATTTTTTATTATTTAATATAAAAATAGTCGAAAAAATTTTAAATTGTAAATTATACAACTTTTCACATCATTTTAAGGAATGCAGTTTTAGATGATAAAATACAAAATTTGAGCGAAACCAATCGAATAGTTTCTAAAAAATAGAATTTTAAATATAAGAAATTTTTAAAATTCGGTTTCGCAAAAACTATTCGACCTATTTTTCTCAAATTTTGTATTTTTCCATGTAAAATTGAATTCTTTAAAATGATGAAAAGATGATGAAAAAGTCAAAAATTTTTCGACTATTATTAAATAAGATAAAAAAAAATATTTAAAAAAATTTTTTAACATTTATTTGTTGCACGGAATTATCCTTAGATGAACGAAATTCATAATTGTACGCAAATTTTTTTTAAATTCGCTTTAATAGTTCTCTAAATATGGCGAGATACGCAGAAAGTAAAAATAACATTAAGGTGTTCAAACTTTGGAGCGTTCTCCTGACCAAACTATGGGGACCATAGTCCATGTCTCCAGATTGTGGCTACCCCCCTATATTTCAGGGTTCGGAAATCCGAATCCATAAAAAAAAAGTATGTCTGTTCAGAAAAAGAACGTTTTTGCGTCTGATTTTGAAACTTGAAATATCGTCTGCACTAATTAATTAGCATATTTTAACTCATCCCCTCGAATCATTGAGATTGAGTCCTAGAACATGATTAGATCACAAGTTTATTCAAGGAGGTCCGTTTTTATTTCTCTTTTTTTGCGCACTGTACATTTATTTGTACTGTATACACGTCATATTTGCTTTATACCACGTAGTAGTATATCTCTTCCTCTTTTAGATATACTAGTGTTAATACTAGCTTAGTGAATTCAACTAGTGTTCTCCCCAAATCCTGTAAACCACTACCATTATCGAAATGCCTACAGTTGTTAATTGGATAAATTATTGCAATAAATTAGAGTTTAATCTCCTATTTTAGTGAAATAAAAGTATAAATCTTCTTCTAGGGTACGTTAATGCTAACAAGAATTTCTAAACTTTCTAGATACCTTCAACATATACATGTCATTTCAACATATGTGTGTTTAGTGAGAGTAAGAGAAACCCAAGCAAATTGATTTTCTTTACAAAATAACATGTTTTCATTAATGAATTTAAATGTTCGAACTTTGTCTCTTTTTTTTCTACTATAAAATGTGTCTCTTTTCTTTCTACTAAGACTTTCTTAAATTTTTTTAGAAATATGGCCCGTTATTTTCAAATAATGTTGAGCATTAGAGAGATTATACTTTTAATTCTATGATGTTCTGGTAATATAATGAACTGGGTAATTAAAAAATTAATTTCATGTTTGTATAATAATTGTTTTGTTAGCAGTTTTTAACTGATTAAAGAATTTGGTTCTACTAGTTTATCAACGAATTAGACAACGACGATTTATCAACGAATTATTGTAAAGACTAAAAAATTCATAAATAGGTTAGAGATAATCTAATATATTAGGGAAGAAGACATAAGGTAACGTCAAAATACGTGACCAGTATATTAAATAGAAAATATTCTACGAATCGTACAGTATGATGTTCTTGAAATCGTCTTATCGTTGTTCTGAAAAGTAAAAATAATTTCTAAAGTTCAATGGAATAATTAACCTCTAAACACGCGCGTGTTCGCCATTTTTTATTACTTTCACCTCTATACTATTTCACCTATTTATTCGATTTTAAAAATTCCCTTCGATAATTTCGTGTCTTTGGTAGTATTTAATGGAGGAAAATCAAATTTAAAAGTCCTTCCTTTAAAATAGGTTAATTAGAACACAATTGTGAGTGAAAATATTTCTACCATTGTGTGTAACTTTGATGGGATCTGTGGTTTCTTGCACCAGTTATTATAATTAATTATAGGATATAAAAAAAAAACTGCGGAAGAGCACCGTTAATCCATTAATCAGCAGTCACGATGCTTTCATTATATTCTCAATATTATCATTGATAAATATCAGGTATTCAACTAGGAAAATACAAAAAAATATTCCACATTTAAAAAAAATGAAAAATCTTAAATTTCATAAATTTAATTTAAACTTTTAAAATACCATTGTGATTTGATACTGCATGAGAGTCCAAGAAGAAAAAGTATTAATTGCCGTTTTTAGGGATATTATTGAGAAAATAATTAATCAAAGTAACACTTTTCTTTGTAATATCGTGAAAAACTACAAAAAGGACCTTAAGAGGATTATTCCAGTGATTACTAGTAATATGAACTTCATGGCTGATGCTTATAAAAAAGACTGATAAATGAGTATGTTTAGCATGTTATAAAAATCAAACAATATATATCTCTAATTTTATTAATTCGATCAATAAAAATTCGACCAACGAGTCAAAACAATAAGATTGCTAATTCGATCTATGTAAAACACTAAGCTTGTTAATTTAGTCAAAGAGTCCAAAATAACATGTTTGACAGTTTAACTTTTCAAGGATATTAGATGCAACTATAAGTATTGAAACTTTATTACACGCAATATTGAAACTTTAATTATAATACAGTGTTAATTATAAAGAATTAATTAATTATAAACAATTTATGACACATATCATTGAAATTTTAATTATAAAATATCATTGTTAATCTACAATTGAGAAATAATATTGAGCCCTTTTGTAAGGTATGTCATTTCTGTATCAGAACACAAAGCAGAATTGTGTAAAATTCAGTAACAGAAGTGAAAAATCATAAATCATTCTACTCTCATTTAATTTCAATTGCATGTCTCAATTACAAGTCAAAGTATAGTAGTTTACACTACATATTAATTACTAAATATTCCCTTCTGTTAAAAAATTTCTTAAGCTAAATTATATTAATTAGCAGATGCGTGGGCCAGTGAAAATATTCGTTTGTGGCTTTCTGGGGCAAAAAGCTTGAAGATCGCTAGTGATATACAATTAACAATTTTGCTTAAGTAATTTGATACTAGTCGTTTGTTTAAAGTAATGAAACAATAGTCAGTTGCAAGTTAAGTTAAGACCATTGCGGTATAGGGTTTAAGTAATCATCTTTGCATATAGTTCCATTAAATTTCGTTATCAAACTATACTAATATGCTTTCAAAACAATATAAAAACCTTTGAAGGTTAAACACATTAGACAGAAATTTAATTCGTAAAAATTAATTCGAGCATAAAATTATTTTTAAAAAAAAAAAGAGTTATAGTTTCGTAGTCTTTCTGGAATCCTAGACTTGGTTATAAAAAAGGGGATCATTCGTTCTTGGAAAAGAAACAACTACATGACGTTGCAAGAGTATTGGATTTGAGTGGACCACTAAAAATGAAGCGTCTTACGCTGACACGATCTTAAAAATCAAATGCGAGACAAAGAATTATTACTCTTGTTTAGCTGTAGAAGAAAATAGTCGGCAAGAAACAATATTTATTATTTTTTCATAATGCGAACAAAAAAACGTATATTTATCACGATTTTTAGATAGCATTTTAATTAATTATTTATTAATTGTTAGTTGATTATTCCATAGGTTTGGTTTTCCTCATTTCACACGATTTAAGAAAGCAAGCAAAAAGAAGACTGCGCAACGTCGTTTCAAAAGTTGGCGATGTTTATATTCGTTCGTGCGGGGAGCTTGGCATCCATTTGACATGCACTTCGATGCAAACAGGCTCTCTCCATAGGGGATAATGGTTTCTTCGTAACACGCAACAGAATGTAGGCAATTAGTAATTTTGGTTAGGTAATTTAGTACCGTTCGTGTATCTGTAAACGTGCAATATGAACTGGTTGCACAAATCCTAATGGTGCTATACAGCACATTAAATTTAATTAAGATAATTCGCTTACTCTTTGGCGTTCAACTTCCAAACCAATGAAAATAAGGTTAATAATCAGAAAATTCATTACATCGGTGTTATGAAACAAATTTTGTTTTTTCTTTTCAACTGGTTTTACTTTTTTAAAATTACGGCTTTACCCAAAAGCCGGTATTTCCCCTTTACTCGAATGAAAACCGTTCTTNCTTTTAAAAAGATAAATGGAGGTAGCCTCTCATAATCCGCTTTCTTAATTTCCATTTTTATTTGGCTTTTGATGTTGATTTTTAACTATTTCAGGAAAAGTTATGTGTTTGTTAATTTAACCCATTTATTCCCGGACATAAAAGTGGTTACTCTTACTTGCTTGCTTTATTTAAATAAACGGGGAAATATTAAAACAATGAAAAAATTCAATATGACAAATTGACGTTTTTACATAACATTAGAAATATTGATTGTAGACTTATATTAAAAATAAAGATGAAACGTTATTTGATATGTACACAATAATTGATTTTTGAAAAATGAAAGACATAATTGAGGAATATAGATAAATCATACCTTTATACATGATAAAATAACATATTTAGAGAAAATGAAGTAAATATATTTTATCAGAGAAATATTGTTCATTCAATGCAATAGAATTTGCAAAAGAAAAGTGGTTACTCTAACCACTTTTGGATGGTTTTAGGAAAAAGCTTGTATGAAAAAGTGTTAGTATTGAGCGGATATTTCTTCTCTTTCTATACCATTAACAGAGGTGCCTATTTGATCCAAAGAGCGGTTAAATATTTTCGTGTGATAACCTTTTAATATATGATTCTTTGTTTAATAAATTCGACTTATAAGATTTTTACTTACTACTACTTCTAAATTATTCAAAGGCTTATGTGATATTTAACTTTGTTACAGATAAGCCTTTTAAAAAGTTGAAAATATTAAACGTATACCATCTAACTTTCACTATTTCCGAGAATGAACAAGTGGTAGTAAAGCAGTTACAGATAAACAGTCTCCCTCAAAAATATATATGTATATAATGATCAGGTTGATATTCGCTATTGTGAAGATAATATTTTTATATATTTGTTGTAATTATTCATATGGAGTGGTAGTCAAACTCATTTATAATTATAATCATAATTCGAAGAGTTAAATAAAATAACTTAAGTTTCACTTTAAATTTCGCTTCCTATCCACTATTTTGTTTCCGCTCTTTTTTAAAGAAATTATCCATTCATAATCACCTCAAATATGAATGATTCAGTTTATTTAAAATCAGTGCTACAATCGCTAGTCATAATTTTTTTTAAAATTTAATTTGCAGCTATTGCGATATAAGTTTGGTTCAAATCTTGCTTACCACTTTTTTAAAATTTTAATCCATAACAGCTGTAATACACTTTTTCTTTGGGAAACATATGTTAAACATATAATGTATGTTTTTATTTATTCATCTGTACTGGCAGTTAAAATTATTTTTTAATTAAACTTATAAATCTGAAAATGAAACCGAAAGGCAGAAGTTTTGCTATCACTTTACACATTTTTTACAAGACTGTTTAAAATTTCAATAAGTTTACTTCCAATTACTTTTTATAAAAATCAGTTAAGTTTGTTGTTGTGTTGTTTCTAATGTCACTTGCCAACACCAGCAACTCTGATGAAACCAAGCGAATTCAAGGAAGAGGGTGCGTTTCTTGTTTTTCAATGGCACATATGGCCCAGAATATTACTTCAGCCACACACACATCACAGCTCGTTTTTAGGGTGTACCCATTCATTTATTCATAGATCGTAATTTTGACCAGAGCCAGAGAACGACCAATCTCCAATCCAGTTCCGACATACACTTTGCTATGGGATCATGAATCACTTTGTAACCAGACAGATTAAGCACGCACCAGTACTACACGGGGATTCTTCGGTCTGAGGGACTTGAACTCGTGACATCTTGAACATTCCTTCCAACCCGACTATCCAGGCCTGTTTTTAAGTTTTCATAGCGTGATAAACGAAATGAAAATATATTTAGCAGATATGAATACTTAGTAAGTATAATTAAAATTTAGTTACCAATTTAAAGCAATTTCCAGGTCATGCTTGATCAAATTATATCAGATTCTAATAGCTTACTTTAACTCATGAGAACACAGAGTTACCACTTGATGATCTGTCGAATCTTTTAAAAAGATAAATGGAGGTAGAAATAATGTTTATGAAATTGTATTTATTATTTAATTCTTTGGTTCTTTATTCACTAGTAGGCAGTAACATGATTTTTTATTAACATATATCTTAATTAAATAAAGCATTTTATTAAAAATTAAATAAAGCATTTTATTAAGCAAGCAATTAAATAAAGCATTTTATTTCTACCTCAACCATACCTACGATTTTCACTCTTTTCAAAGATGAGCTTTCCTAAGTGATAGTGAGACTGTAATGAAATTGCAATTGTAGGAAGAAATATATATATACTTGTCAGCCAGAGCTTAAGCAAATAATTGCCTGGATTGTGTAAGCAAGTTCTGCATGATTTACTTTATAAGTCAACATAAAATGTTACAGTTAATTTCGTACCTTTACACCTCAAAAAAACTTATTTTTTGAGAATTTTAACTTGTAACATGTATCTTCAAATAATAAAGAAAAATATTGTAGTAGAAAACCAAAATTTGATCACTGATTAATTAAATTGTCACAAATCTTTCTATATTTGTTATTTAAAAAGTTGAGGTTTGCTGCTTTGGTAATCATAGTAGTTAAAGAACAAACGATATTATGGCATTTCACATCAATTTATTCTGAGCCGTGGTGGTTTAAGAATTAGCACCCCCCAATGTGGTGTCCCAGGTTCGAATCCAGCTTTGGTAGATCGGTGCGACTTCTGCTCCGGCTCACATCGGCCACAATGCTGATGTAAAATATCTTCAGCGGTCTACAGATCATGGGTTAGAAGCCCCTTGACGTCGGGCAAACGATGAGAGGTTTTCATGGTTTTCGTTGCCACGAAACTCAAATGCAACTCAAAAAGTCCTTCACAGAGACTATTTTGTCCCAATTCTTGATCCAGGAATTCCCTTGTTAGTTAGATTTAATACAAAATTGCGAGACTATGGAGCTGAACATTGATAGTTGTAAACTGAGTATTGGATCGACTGTTCAACGCTGGTTATAAAATAAAATATAAAACAATATAGTGAAAAGTTATGCAGTGAAGAAGTTCTAAAAAGTTATTAAGTTAAAGAGATAGATACAAATTAAAACTGCTAAATCTTGATTTAAAAAAATTGTGGCCTACATTTTAACAATACTGCCTGATGAGCAATGTTGCCAAACGAATCTAAACAAATAATTACATTTTAGTCAGATAATATGATGAATGAACTCCTCCACGCAAAATGAAAGATGGGTTGATGTGTTACTAAATAGGAACATATATTTTTATCATTTGTTGGCAACATTTACCCCACCTTAAAACCGCACTCCTAACACAGTTATCTTAAAAACTTTCTCCTGAAAATTCTTTTCTTTTTACTTTTTTCACCTGCGGTTGCGCTTTGAACCCGGAAGCAGGAAATCGTGATATAACACAATGGGTGGAGTATTCCTCAAAAAAATAAAGGAATCGAAGAGAAGAGAAAGCAAACGATTCCCCGCGAGTGGGATTATGGGTAAATAGCCCGAATCTGGTATTAATATTTTTTTTTTAAGAACGATTATGATCTTGTGGCAACAGTTGCAGTCAAGTGGCATTGTTAAAAAGAAAAAGAAATTATTAAGATATTCTCGTAGAAAAATAAAAGCTTGCAGAAAAGAAAGCATTTCTTAATTGAGAACAGGATTAGGTGTGTTCTGGTAATTGTGTGATTGTTAAAAAATGTAAATCCTGATTGTTTTGCTTAAACAGCTTCTATAAATGTCTTTCTTGTTAAGTCTCTTACAAAAGCTGTCGTGCATTCATAAAGACATTGAAAATTGATTGTCAAAAGCTTTACAGAAACGGATATCGGAAATAGAACAAAATATTTGGATGTATATTTCTTTTCTTAAAATAAATCTTATTGTCGCAATATATTGAACCGTTCGGACGACCTAAATAATCATTAATGTGCTCTTTCAATAAAACTGAAAATTTTGCATGCATTCAAAAAAATTTGGTTTTGCAGATTCAGTTAAAGAACGCATGTCAGAAATAGAACAAAATATTCAACTGTTCTTTTCTTAAAATAAATCTTATTGACGCAATATATTGAACCGTTTGGACCACCTAAATAATAATAAATATGCTTTTTTAATAAAACTGATATTTTTATTATTTATGCGCGAAATATTGAATTTACAAAAATCTTCAGTTTTGTATATTCAATGGAGGAACGGATGCCTGGATGAGATCAAAATATTCAAATTTATATTTCTTTTCTTAAAGTAAATCCTACCGTGTTGTAATATATTGAACCGTTCGGATGACCTAAATAATTATTAATGTGCTCTTTCAATAAAACTAAAAACTTTGCATTTATGCGAAGCATTGAATCTGCAAAAAATTTCAGTTTTGTAGATTCAATCGAGGAATGGGTGTCTATAAATGGAACAAATAATTTAAATGTATTTTTTTTTTTCAAATCAATTCCTTTCGTCGTAATAACTTTTAATGAGCCACCTCAATAAATGTAATGTTTTTTTTCAATTTTTATAAGACAGAGTTTTCTGATTAAGCGGGATAATTTTATTTTTCATTGTTTAATGTGACAGTAAATTTCATGATTTTTAATTTTATTTTTTTAATTTAAAACGTTTAATTTATAATGGTTTTCACCATAATAATATGCTACAAATAAAAACAATTATAAAAAAGGTGATTGGACAGCGAAGTTCATAAGTATTGGCAGTATTTAGTACTATTGGCAGTACTTTCTGCGCTTTTTGTAAAAATTTATTCTAGTGGTAGCTATGTTTATGCTTTAGTATATTACTTTTTAATTCATTTAAACTTATTTTCCACACCACTGCATATAAATGGCTTAAAAGTTCATATGAAACGCCACTTTGTTCCAGCTCTTTCGTTGTCTTAAGATGTCGGCTAAATTACCGAAGCTTGGCTTTTAAATGTCTATCACTCTATACGAAAAAATTTCAAAAAGCGTATTAGTTAGCAGACCTGAGCATGAAACAAATTTATTAAAACTATTGTAATTGTCACCACTGTTAAAATGCAAACCAAGTTAAATAATTTTTTCCAATTTGATATGTTATCATATGACATCAGCAGCATGATTCTTTACTGATGCATATCTCTCCAAAATACAGAAAAAAGTAAAAACTTCACCAATGTTAATCGATGCAAAGTGCCCCTCCTTTTCTATTCTATTTGCATTCATACCTCCACAATGTATATCAATCACTACACCGTTAGTTAGAAATTCATGATGAATGGAGGAAAAAAGGATGTATACGGCCCAGGTGCCAGTTTCAGAATCAGGACTATTGCATGTGTTTCACCAAAATAAATTCAAAAAATCTTCTGTCTAGCACCTTTCCTCTTCCCTTAATTAATCCTTCAATTTACATGATTTTCATTATATGTCTGTTAATTTTCAATGAATCGGTTAATGCTGCTTCGTGGCTATACTCTGGGGTTTGTGTCATTTCCGCTGACGCAAAGACACGGGTATAAAAGACGATCTGTACAAAAGGATTAAATTGCATATTTTCAATCAATTTGCTCAATTGGAATCAGTTGCTTCAATTGGGCACATAGATGGCGTCTTATAAATATGATGCTGACTTATGAAAAATATACAAAAAGCCAATTTTAATCTTGAATCCATAGCTTTTGAGATCTTTGATACAGATGGTTACACTTCCATTGACAGGGACCATATCCAAAGCTCGTTGATCTATAAGAGATCAACGAGTAACGATCGAAGTAAAGATCAACGATCGAATAAAGATCGACGGAACATCATTCTAGTAAATTTTTATATGTCATAAATAAGATCAGGTTAACAAGCTAACCCTTAAAAATATTGGAAAATTACTAGTTTTATATGAAATCCATAATTTGGTTGTGTTCCATTCAGTGCCGCTAGTACCCTGGAAAAAGTCAAATACTGGTAGTAAAACCATTTCTTTTTCTTCCTTGTTTTCTCAAGATAGAATTTTCCTAATTACCAAGTTTTATTAACAGTTATTTTTCGGTCTAGGAAGCAGTCGTGTATATACGTTATAGTTTTTAAGAACACTTGCTAACCAAAGTAATTTCTTCTAAGAAGCTAGATATAATAAGCTTTCCTACCAGATTTTTCACTTTTCCAGGGTAAAAACAACCTTGGTTCAATTATGTGAAGTTTGTTTAGTAAACTGCATTCGAATATACTTTAATTAAAGAATTAAAAATAATAATAAAACGAATTATAAATCACATACAGCGAAAATAAAATTTGTTTGCTTTAGTATATAAGAGATTTAGAATAAGTGAAGTTAAGAACAAGGGTGTAGTTTCTTAACAATCCCTCCACATTTGTTTTTGAAAAAAGGTTTTAAGGAACAATAATCTACCACATGATTAACCCTTTCTCGCCGACTGTCACAAATACGTGCCATCATAAAACTGTATCAATCAGGGTGAAAAGATAAAACTGGTAACCAAAGTAGTTCCTTAGCAGTTTATTGGAGCATGGAGTTAAACAAACTACAATTTGTTTTCTCAGTAAGCCTGCCTGCCACTGCGGGTATAAAAAAATCCTCGAGATAAATTAAAATAAATTATGTCCAACCTGCTTCCGAAGCTAATAGATTTAAAATCTCACACTGAGTTTTCGACCTCAAACCTAGGTCACTTTGTTTTTACACTAATTTAATTCAAACTGTTAATATTAGTCAACAAAAATTTGTGTTTTTTCCCTAGGTGTTAGCAAGAAATTACCATTCAGCGAACAAAAGATTGTCTCAGCAAATGTTACGAGTTATTCACAAATCTTGCCAGAAATGGCACAGACAAACCTATTCATCAAATTTTTTTTCTTCTTTTTCGCATATAAACTATGGTCGCCCTCCCGTCGTTTTGTTAATAAGGAATCTCAATTCGTCTCATTCCTTGAAAGGAAAGTGTTTCAACTCTAAATTGTATCTAGGTGTTATCGCTCCGCGCTATAGCGGATATAGTTCTATCCACCCACCACGTCTTCACCTCGAACACTCTTATTTTCTTTGCACTCATCCATTTAAAAACTTCTAATTTGAAAGGGCTTTTCTAGTATTCGGAGGTGTGGAAGAACAATTTGAGCGAACGTTTGAACAGATTGATGTCAAGAGAACAGGACTTGAGGAGTGAAGGGTGGAAACATTGTTCCAAAGAACAATTAAGGGTGCGATATACCTTGGTGGTGATCACCCATTGATGAGTTGCTTCGAACAGGATACTTTGCTGCTTTGTGCGTTATGTTATTCGTAAATTTGCAAACAAATAATAGATGTGAAGGAATTTGGTGATGATGTCACAAATCGAGATGGAATAATAATAGATTTCACAACCAAGAGTCCTTCAGGAATATACACAAGACATTAGAGGTTATTTGACGTAACAGCCAATTTTAAAAGCGTGTTACAGCTAATGCAGTATGAAAAATATCTGTTCCAAAGTACGAAACTTTTCCTTCGTTTTGTTTGGGTTTCTAGTACAGGGTTTTTTGTTGCGTAGCCGGTGTGTCAAGTGAAACCCAATCATCTTAGGTTAAGATTAAAGATCCTATCAGGACAAAAATATCTTTAACCAATCCTGAATTAAAAAAGGGAGATCAATGATCCACCCACATTAAACCCCGCTGGACAAAGGTTATGCTGAAATACTTAATTGGTATTTTTCTCACATTTTAAGCGGATACATAAATATCGCCAACCAAAACAGGTGTTCTAAAAATTGGACGGGACCGGATATGCAATTATCTTTAATTTCCTCCTTAAACAAAAGGCAAATAAATGGTAAAATTAAAATAAATATGAAACACTAAATAATATAAATTAAAATATAAATGTTCCTTTTTTGTTTCACACATATATATATGAACACCCTTTTTTTATGTGTCTATAATTTTCCTTTGAACTTATATAATATTCGATTTNATATATATATAAACAGGAACACTTCTACCTTTCTGATTGGTTTTTCATTCAGTAAAGTGTTATAGTTTTTCCTCAAGGAATATTTTAAAATATATTTTTTAAAATTAACCTTGGTAGAAAGTGCTTATTTTGACTCAAAAACCACTTTATTCATAAAAATATTTTCTTTTCTTTTCTTTACTTCATACGATTTAGCTTGCAAAAATAAACATGCACTTGACATTCAACTTTAACTTTAAAAATTAAAAAGACTTAAAAAGACGTTACCTGTAACCCGTTTTCACGGATAATTTCAGGGCTGTCTGCTTCCATGCGTTTTGCAAAATATTTTCTGAAGCGGTAGACGATTCAAAACTGAAGCTATCAGAATTTTTGGTAATTTTGTCAACATGTTAAAAGCTTCACGACTACAGATCTGGAACAAAGTGATGTTCCATTTAAACTCTTGAATCATTTATATGTCGTGGTATGAAAAACAACATTTAATCAAATTTACAAAACATTGAATAATGCACTGAAACATAAACTTGACTACAAATAAAAGAAAAAGTTAGAAAGTCAGCAGCTATGGATAAATTACCTATGTTGGTTTATGTCTAAGTATTACCCATGGGGGAAATGTAAATTTATTTTACTGTAGTTATAATCCTACTTTTTTTTCAGGTTCCTATGCCCAACAACCAGAAACAAGAGTTGCCTCTTCTGATGTGAGTGAAACATTACTTTGTCTTATTAATGTTTTTTTATAAAAATTTTCATAAATTTTTTATCACTTCTCATCAATTTTTATTATTCTCTGAATTTTTATTCTCTTGTTAAATAGTTTATTTATTCATTCATTTACTTAGTATAAAATTCAGATTTGCTTTTAAGTGCAAAATATAATTAATAATGTGAGTTTAAGACTCACTTAAACGACTTAAACCCTTTGACGCCGAATTTCCATTAAACATATTTTCCCTACTTTTATCATTATTTTCGATTAATTTATTAATTTCAATTAATTCGATTAGGCCAAAATAAACGAAACATATTATTTTTATCCTTTTAGTAATGAATTACAGCATGATATAACGGTCTCTTTTATTGCGCTAAAGGTAAAATCTTCCAAACAAGGCTCAATTCCAAACAATAACTGACCAAATTCAATTTATTTGTATATATTTAGATCTAAGAAAATCAGTTATTCACTGTTGAAATTTTTTTAATTTACAAAATCAGTTATTGTCAAAATTTTGAATATAAAATTTTGAAAAGAAAAACTTTAATGAAACTTTTTTTTTTAAATTTTACATTCTAGTATAAACATAATTACAATAACGGAGTTTCTAACGGAATTTTTAGTAACTATTAGACTGTTTTTAATTATTAAAATCTTATGATTAGAGAGTCAGAAGAAAACATAGAAAAAAGACTATGGCATTTTATTTTCGATAAAGGGTTAAGATTAACTTAAGAAATAAAAAAATTATGTATTTAGAAAAAATTTCATTTAAAAAAAGTTAGTTTTAACTCTTTGAAGCAAATAAAACGCCTTTTTTTGTATTATAGTATTTTTATTACCAAAATATTCATTACACAAATAAAATCTTAATAATAAAATTTGTGAAATTTTTTTGTGTATTTCAAATCTAACGTACAAAGCCGAGGTGGCTCAAGGAATGGAGTGCTCGCCTTCCAATGACCCGAGTTCATATCTCAGCGATGACTGATCGATACGAATTCCGCACCGGGCTCGCACCGACACACTGTGCTGACGTAAAATATCCTCAGTTGTTGACGGATCACGGGTTAAAGTCTCCTTGCCGACATGCTAAGCGTGGGAGGTTTCCGTGGTTTATATCTCCACGTAAAGCAAATGCGGGTTAGTTCCGTCAAAAAGTCTTCCACGTTGGCAACTTTCTCCCAATACTTGATCCAGGAGTTTCCTTGTCTTCTGGATAGGGTTCAAAATTACAACGCTACGGAGTTGAACATTGATAGTCGTAAACTGTAAATTGCATCGGCTGCGACGGTTCTGCAATAAAATAAAATCTAATGTACAAAGGATACATATCAATCAACCAGTAACTAATTTATCTCCTAAAAAATATGGTTTCTTAAAAGTCTTATACTCAATCTATCATAATCTTTTTCTTTCGCTCTATTAATGTTCTAAACAAATAAATTGCCCAAAGGTAGTTCTTTTTAAGTGGAAGAGAGATGATTAAATTGTTCTTCAATTCTGTTCGATTAGCATATTCCACGTGAATGATTACTAAAAATAAGTCTTGTGTAATCTATTGTAACATACTTTAAGTCTGACAGATTTTACAATCTTCCTCCTCATCCATAACTATTTTCCTCTTTTTTTATTTGAATTACATCTTTTTTTAATCCAATAATACGTATCATTTTGAAAGAAATATTATAATTAACTGATTAGAAATGGCACATGTCAAATACTATTCCCTGGGGTTCCCTACGGTCCATAAAAATTAAAACTGGTAAAAACATTGTAATAAACAACATATTATTGTCGGCCTTCAATGTCAACCTTTTTTTTTGTCTATTTCTTAATTATGCTAAGCGTCCTATTGAAAGGTGGTTCCTTTTTGCATAAAAAACAAAAGTGGTGGTTCACGTGTTTCATTATTGGCATTTATTTTTCAAAGGCAAAATAATTCTTTCGACCATGACATATTAATTACATAAATACAGTCATACCCCGCTATAGTGAACATGGTTTATAGTGAACTCCCGGATAAAGTGAACAAAATGTTCGCTCCCGTGCATTGCTATACACATATAATATTATTTTTTGGGGACATAGGGAACCAAATGAAGAGAGGAAATTGGATATTGCGAACTTTTTTCTGTTTTTCACTGATTTTTTTTCTTCATTTTTTTGGTAAATTTGAAATTTCAACATGAAATACATATACCGATTTTTAAAACCATCTATTGCGTGAAATGTAGCCATAAGCATTTTGTATTGCTTGCTTCTTCTGTCTCAGTTTCCTATTTCTAAATAAACGCCATCCTTAAATTTCTTGTAAGCAAGACGAAGAGTAATGAAAAATAAAAGTTACCACTATTTTCTGTTACGACATATTGTTTTTTAATCATTTTCGTATTTCTTTTTATTGGTTATTTATTAATATGTAATAAAAGGGAAGTTCGGAAAAATTAGTTAAAATTGTTTGCAGTATGGCTATAGTGAACTCCCGGTTATAGTGAACCGTAATTTCGTTTCCTTGAGGGCTCACTATAGCGGGGTTTGACTGTATTTATACCAGAAGTCGGAGCACAGTGCTTTTTAAAAGTTAAACTGGTAGGTAGCAGAAAGAAATATCCACCTAATATAAACAAAAACGTATTACCACTTTTTCATCTTACATGTGATTTTCAGAAATAGACAACCTTTTGTAGTATAGGGTATTATCAGAGATGCGCTTTCTAAGCAAATTTTTTTCCGGTGGCAACAAAATCTATGTTTCAAGGTATGATTATTGATTTAATTAGTTTGATTTAAAAAGACCACTACCGGTAAGTAATTCAAATGTAAGCTATTTTCTCTAAGTAAAGATAGAGGCCGCCCTGGCCGAGCAATATTGCCTCTCAGTAATTAGCGTAGATGTAAGCCGCTAGCCCTGGATCTGTATTTTCGGGTCCTATTATGTCAATTATGAAAATCTAGTAAAGATGCTATGTTTGCAAAATTATTGACGTAAAAGAGCTTACCTGCCTCCATGCACCATAAAATCAAGTCAAACACTGCCAGTTCACAAAGAACTATTAAAAGCTTCTCTGGACTTAGTCCCATGAAATCAACGAAAATGCTGATGTATATAACAATCAAAAATGAATTAATCAAACATAATAAATAAATGAAAACGTAGGGATGATATATCTGAACTCAAAGCTATATATCTAAGCGATTTCAGCTTTTACCTGAAGGTTTTTCAAATACTTAAAGTAGTAGTTAAATTGTTACTTTCAACGCTAGGTTTAAAGTAGTTCCTCCACCATGGCGTCTAAATCTATAGAAAAGTATATTGTAAATCTCGATGAGTATGTAGCTGTCGAAATTTAGAAAACGGAAAAATCTACTGAATCTACTGAGCGGAAAAACTACTGTTCCGCTCAGTAGATTCAGTAGATTAGATTTCACTACTATTTCCATTTTTAATACTGAGGAGAGCTCGAGATAAGCAGCTCTGATTTAACCCACTCCCTTCAGAAGTGGCGTTTGGATTCTGAAGTGATGCAAAATGTTCCTTTTTGAAAAATGTGGTAAGAAATTAGACAGACAATTCTGATGCAGGTAATCTTTGCCATTTGCCACCATGTAGACAAGCAGTAGAAAACGAAATGATGCAAAAAAGGAAAGAAAAAAAAGAAGAAGAAATGGAAGGATTAGACCGGAACTTAATATTATGTCAAAAACAAGGTGCCTGAAATACCATACCATGTTACGTTACGTCAAATAACAGGTGATGGGATAAGTTATCAGCAAACTGAGGCCCACGTGATAATTTTGCTATTCGAATACTGCTTGTAATCGCATTTATGGTGTAAACACAATCGAGATTTTAAATACATACTTTGAGTTATTACAGTATAGTGAGGTTTAAAAACATTTTAAAAAAGTTTTTTCTTCTAAAATTTGCTACTGGTATTTAAAGAGATTTACAAATGCTGATATTTACAATTCGAACATACGGGTAGAAGACCGTATATTAATTTATGATGCTACAATTTTTAGAATAAATCCTCCTACTATTACCCATTGATTTCCTAGTTTAGAAAACCCTAAATTTGTTGGTGTTTACACAGTCTCTGAATAAACTACTTAATAAACTACTAATGAATAAACTATTTAAATTTTAAAGAAATAAATCCTTGTCTCGTGTGGTCCTTAAAATCGAGTCATAACTAAAGACGAATGTTTAATTTCACATTTTACATTTTAAAATAAGAACATTCAGTATATTAATTGAAACATTCTGTGTTAATTAATTGTTTCCATAGGCATTGCTTTCAAGTGAAGTTGAATACGTTGATGGACCACTAGTACCGCTCTATGATTTCCTCATACAGAGAAGACTTACAAAATTTTGCAAATTGCTGAGAGATGCCGGACTAGAGGAAACACTCATTAATCTAGGAAGTAAGTTCTTGGATTATAAAGTTCATTTTAGATTTGTTTCCTGATAGCAGTGCCTACAATCCTATATTTAATAGTAGTAATTACATTTGAATTATTTCTATGACATTGTAGGTCAATGCATTATAACACTTATTATATCCCCCCCGGCCTTATATAATATTATAACGCCGGGGGAAATATACCTACCACTACATTATTTACTTACCACCTATTTTCATTAGTTAGACATTACTTACTTACCCCCTATTTATAAGTCAATGAAAGGCGATTTTCCCACCAATGATTTGATTGGCTATCTGCTGATAACTGCAGAAAATACAAAAAGAAATACTAATGAAGGAATTTTTTTACATAAATGTGTATAAACATAAAAGTTAGCTTGAGTTAAGAAGAGAAACCAAGATTGGCGAGTTATTTTCTCTTGTGCGTTATGAATTTGTACATTTGACCATTTCTCATCCACTTTATCTGTATTAATAAGCCCTGAAGTTCAAGTTTATGGTCAATTCTTTGCAAAAAGGTTGACATTTTTATCCCTCTTTCCACAGAAAATAAATTTTAGGTAATAAGCTAAATGAATTTAGTTTTCTAAATTATTCTTAATTCTAAAACTGCGTATGAATAAATATATAAAACTTCTCTTCAAATTGCCAAAAAAATAATTTATAACACTAATATCTTATGAAAAGCAGATGTTTCGAGCTCAAGCTTCACTTTGGTGATTTCTTTTGATGAAAACTAAATCAGCTATTAGAAAATATGGTCTTTCGTAATAAGCCGTAGTAAGTAGCCGTCAACTTCCAACCGGAATTAGTGAAGGGAAAAGTTCGCGATTTGTTTGTGTTTCCATTTGTATTGAAAACACCATCCTTAAAAGGTCTCTCTTCTGTCGACCGAGCTCAACTGCCAAAAATGTGGAGACGGAAAAAGAAAACTCTAAATATGCTTTTAATCCTCTTTATTTAATTTTAACACATGAACATATGATGGATATTTACTCTATTCGACCGTATGTTTTGATACATGTAAAATACTAAGCCATCATCCAATCAGAATTTGAGATATAAAACGTGTAGTATTTTATCTTCTTTCTATATTCATTTTTTTCTGAGAAAAATATGCTAATACAATTCTGCATCTGCATACTAATACAATTCTGCATTTTTCTAAAAGGTAGCTAAATAGTATGCAGCTGTCAAGCTTTAGATTTTTTAGTAACTATAGCGTGATAAGTTTTGACAGAATTTTTTAGCATAAGCCAAATCGATTTTCATGAGTTTTGACTGTAATAAACTTAAATTTTAACAATGTAGAAACTTCATGCATATGTGTAGTTTCAAATGACTTACTCAAGACTACAAATTTCATGAAGCTTTAAAGGCTTGAAGGAGATTCCATATAAGTTCTAAAAATTAACAAGAGCTATTTTTCTTACTCTAATTAAGCGACGCTTTTTTCCCATCCTTTTTAAACGTTATTATGCTATCGAATAATGCGATATCATCGAATGTTTGTTAAGAAGGAAAAAATATCGACATTTTGAATAGTCCTAAAATTCTAAATGGTGAAGGCAGACTCTTTATATCTTGAATTCCGTCTTCACATCAATGAAATAAATGTGGTAAATACAAATCTGTTGCTTTCCTTCTTGACAGGCTACTGGACGCTTTTTGTTCCAACTGATTCTTCTTTCTTCTTCTTGCCCGGTGGAACATTGGAGAATTTAAAGAGGAATCCTCAGCAGCTGAGGGATTTCATTCTCTACCATTTCGTCAGTGGAGATCTCCCCTCCTCACAAATCGTCAACGAACTCCTCGTTGACTCAGTACAAGGAGCACCCCTCCGATTCAACATCTATGGACAGGTAAAACATCAACCTCATTCGAATTTAGAATATTTTTCCTGCTGATATACCATGTCATTCATTCTATTTTTATTTAAATTGCCTCCTAAGAGCGTCTTGCTTTTTGTGTGAAAAAGATGACACCATTAGTTTTAGACTCTGAGCAGTTTTATTCAATTAACGCGGACTTCCTGCTAAATATTTATTTATTTACTTACTTATTTTTTTGATTAAGCAAGTGTTTTTCAAACGTATGACTTTTGTGTAACCTCTTCAAATTGTTCGTAACGCTGCGTACCACTAATAAGAAAATGAATGTATTTCTTACAATAAAAAAATAGCACAAAAGTTAAAAATCACAACTGGCTGTTGACACCACTAATTATTAACTGTTAACTCTGCAAAAAATAGCCAATAGAAAAATACGTAATCGTAAATTTTCATGGCTAGCTTTGTTTTTAAATGAAAAAAAAATTGAAATTTTCGTTTGTTGCAAGATATTTCGCACAAGAACGCGTGCACCCGCTAAACTGTTCCCGTACCCCTGGGGGTACGCTTGCCACACTTTGGGAAGCACTGGATTAAACCAACCATTTGGTGATAATTTTCTATCCTGCAAATGTCTTTTTATTTACTGCCTAGGATTCTCTTTGATTTACTAAGAATATTCCGAATAAACTAACTATTTGATGTAATTATTCACTGGAGAATGTTGCCATATTGACTATGCGAATGTCAACATTCGCTGGAGAATGTCAATATTCACTCTATTCGATCTTAGATTATCTGATAAATATTTATGTCTTTTTAACTAATTAAAATAAACTTTTGAGGACAGTTGTATTGTAAAATATGTCCTGTTATTTCTGCCAATGATTCTCTTCGATTTACCTAGAATACTCTAAATAAACCAACTACGTGAATGTTAAAATCCACTTTAGAATACCTATGAAGAATGTTTAAAATGGCTACGTTAAAGTTAATATTCAATGTCTAACTTCATGTCGAATGTCGAACTTCACTCACTTCGGTCTTTCCTGTAACATATACAGGTGATTATCAAAATAATGGAAACACTTGTGAATAAAAGGGACATTTAAGAATTCGCTTCATAAGCATTAAAATATAATCTTAGCTACCAGTTTTTTTTAATATAAAAGTACATATATTAGGTGGTATGAGAGAGCTTTAGCAGAGTTGTCTACGTTTTGATTTTTTGTCAGAAACGTAAAATGTCAGACCTCACAGATTTTCAGAGAGGCCAAATTGTAGGAGCCCGACTAGTTGGAGCAACAGTGACCGAAACATCCCAGCTTTCAGGCGTTTCTAGAGGTACGGCGTCTAAAGTCATGACAGCATACACACAGCGAGGAAAGACAAGCTCAGCAAAGCAAAATAGTGGACGGAAGGAGAAGCTGTGTGAAAGAGACCGACGAGTATTGAAGCGGATTGTAATGTCTAAAAAGAAAACAACTGCAGCCAAAGTGACAGCAGAGCTCAATCAGCCTCTGGATTCTCCAGTGTCAACAATTACAGTTAGGAGATACCTTCATAAAGAGAACATTTACGGCAGAACAAGCCTTCAAAATCTAGGGTGTTTCCATTATTTTGATAACCACCTGTATATTAATAACGTTACAATTATTAGTATCACATTTTAGTTTGCTCAGAAATACATAAACCATGTATTTTTTTCACTTTAAACAGTTTTTCTTACATTTAATAACACTTAAAATTAATAAATTGACGTAGTGAAAACTCTGTGAAATTAATAGTGAGTTGTTTTGTTACTGTTCCAGTTAATTACAGTTTCTGGAGCGCAGATAGTGGAGAGTGATTTACAGTATGAATTGGGTAGAGTGCACATAGTGGATCGTCCACTTCATCCTATTCCAACCGGAGATACCGTATCGTACTTGAGTACATCACACAAACGATTGTACAGGTAGCTCCTCGATGCCGGTCTAACTGACTACCTTTCAAGTACGTAAATTGATTCATTTATTTATCTTTAAATTAAGCTATTTTATAATTGTGATTGATAGCAACTCATTTAATGGTCATGGTCCCATTTTAAGGATAGTTCTATGAATGTATCGTAGTCCCACAGAAAACATTTTTTCGTCCTAGAGTACTTTTAGATGCTCATTTTCAACAATTCTATTCAGTGGCAGCTCTTTTAAAGTAATCGGGTGATAATAAAAACTTTTTTTTTTATTTCCGAGTCCGACTCGAAAGTAATTTCTACAAGGTCTTGAATAAAAGTCTTAAGATTATTAAGTTTTATAATCATAAGAATTAAGTATTAAGATTATTAATGTTAATTAATTTATAATTTAAAATCTTTAGATTACATTCGAGTACGGGAAAATTCGATCATGAGTTCAAAGCCTAAGATCATGTAAGAAGATTATATCCTAAGATCCGTTTATATCAAAAACGAAATAAATAAATAAATAATTAAACCAATGATATGAAATTCTCTTTTTTAATCATTTTCTAGGAGGTTTAATAAACCTGGATACTACATAATATTATTGTTTTGACATGTTTCTAATAGAAATATTTCACTATTTAATATTTTTAAGTTATAATTTAAATTTTGAATTTAAATTTGGTCCTGAGATCAATACCTAAGATCATATCATACGATAGTAAGTTGAACTTTTTATATTTTAAGCAGGAAAAAATTTGATTGAGGCGAAATTATTTTTTAATCAGTCTTTAGTAGGTATAATAAACCAGGTATATTCATGATGGGAATATTATGCAGTTTATTTTTTCAGTCATAATTTGAATTTTAGATTTAAATTCTAATATAATAACAAACCTTAAGATCACTACAATAATTGGAACTTCTTATATAAAAAAAAATTGGCAAAATTCACTTTTTTTTTATCAGTTTGAAGGAGGTGTAATAAGTATATTGCATATTATTGTTGCTTTGACATATTCATAATGAAAATATTTCATAATTTATATTTTAAGTCATAATTTTAAAAAAATTGAAAGTCGATCATAAGATAAATAATTATAAGATCATAATATAAGATGATAAAAGAAAAACTTACTTTTTATCGAAAACAACAACAAAAATTGTTTGAGTAAAATTCCCTTCTTAAATCAATTCCTATGAGATGACGAGAATATTACTATCATTATTGCTTTGGCATATTTATAACTTAAATTTTCATGGGGAATATTTCATCATTTAAATTTTAAGTTACCTTGCAACACCTTTTTTAAAAATGTCCACTGTATACTTCGGTTATTCACTGCATTTGCTACCACATTTTTTTTTCATTTTTTTTTTCTTTTACGAATATTTTACGAAACGCCCTTTGTTTTGAAAATGTTGTTTATTGATTCTTTATGTGTTTGAATTGAGTGAGTGTTCATGTCATTTTAGGTGGAACATTCACTATCTTGGCTCCTGACGATGACGCTTTTAGTTTCCTGAGCGCAGAGTTCATGGATGCCCTATCCGCTAACAGAAGTCTGTCTGAAAGTAAGAGTATATGAACATACTATTTAAAGGAAGGAGGGGATTAGCGTTTGGCTAGAGCAGGGGTTTCCAACTTACATGAGGACGGGGGCCACAGTTAAAAACACAAATCAAATGGAGAGCCGCAACTTTATCAAAATTTCATGTAGGACTCTTTTATGTTTGAAGGAACATTAAATATTACTGTCAGATTTTTACCAAGTTGTACAAAACAAAAGTATTGAATTACAAATTAAAATAAGAAGTAGATTTTTAAAAATACTTAATTGTTACTAATAATATTTTCAAAAATATTAAGTAAATAAAAATTCGGGATACAATAACTTTAATGTGCACCTATGTATTAAACAATTAATGTGCAACAGATATCCAATTGTTAAGATATAAAACTTTAAAAAGGTTGGTATTAAAACTTACATAGTAGCACACAAAATGTTCAATGAGAAAATTGAGGTTTGTCTGCTGCAACCACCAGAGAATAGATATTTACATTTTAAATTTAAAATTTACAAATGTGTGTGTAAATATTTTCGTCCAAAATGAGTGGTTTCAAAAAGTTAAATCGGAGAATTTCTTCGAGAAAATTTCTGATACACACATGCTAAATTATATTCACAAAATAAAAAAAAAAAATGAAATAAAAAAGAGCAACATACACGATTATTTTTGTATTTGAATAAATATTTTCTTGGATGCAAAACCAGAGAAATGAATTTTTTGCACCGTTGGTATGTTAAATTTCACAGAAACGAAGAAATTAGGTTTTTATTAACGAGAAAAATATTTTAAACCCATATAGATTTTTTACGAAAATTGTGCGCAAAAAAATGCCAACTAATATATTTCAGTTCGCGGGCCACAAAGAAAAGCTTCTCGGGCCGAAAGCGGCCCCCGAGCCGCCAATAAACAAACTCCTGGGCTAGAGTAAACAAATGGAATATATCTGTTATTTATCACAAAAAAGTATGAGTAAATTTTGAAAGATTTAAAAACTGTGTGACACTTTCATATGAAGTTACAAGACGAAACACTAGATAGCTAAATGACAAGTTGAAAAACAAGTTTTTTTTTGGTGGAAGAGTAATTACCTAATTTTGTTCATTTTTTTAAAAACATATACATAATTTTAACATCGTTTTTAACAATACATTAAACTATGTATGAATATACTAATACATATTTTAATAGTCCCATTTTTTTAACAACCGTCGTTCAACAGCCGACCCAATTTTGGGGTTTACGACTACTAATATTCAACTCTGTAGCCTTGTAATTTTGAATCCAATCCATGACAAGGGAACTCATAGATCAAACATTGGGCAAAATTTTGCATTCGTGGTGGACTTTTTGATGGAACTAACCCGCATTTGCGTTACATGGAGAGGAAATCCACGAAAACCTCCCACGGTTAGCCTGATATCAAGTGACGTCTAACTCATGATTCATCTACCACTGAGAGATATTTTACGTTAGTACTGAGGTCGGTGCGAGCTGGGTGCGGAATTCGGACCAAGCAGCCATCGCTGGGATTTGAACCCGGTTCACCTTATCGGTAGGCGAATGCTCTATCCCCTGAGCTACCACGGCTCCGGTAATAGGTATTAATTGAAATTTAAAAAATGAGCAATATACTAAAGCAAAACTAATGTATGGTACTAGTTAAAAGAAACGTAAGAAATCGCTATACTAAAATATTCGCCACTGCTTAAGTAATCGGTTCTAATTTAAAGAAAAATTTGAGTTACCCCCCTCTCCCCCCCCTAAAAAACACTTTAATTTTTCCACATAAAATCCATTTTAAAGATCGAAGGCGGGATATTAGAATTAAAAAAGTTAGCGTAGAGGAATCCGGGTAAATATCTATCGGTTAAATGCTGGACCCTTTATGTTAATGAAAACATGAGGGTAGGAAATACCGAGCAAGTATAAATCACGTAATTTTCCTCTTCTTTGAAAGACATGCAGGTAGGGAATACCGAGCAATGAAACACACATATTTACTCAAAAATGTTCTCCTTGAATCCAATTACTATAAATAATAATATCGATTACTAAAAATTAATGTCAATCTTGTTAAAGAAAGCAAAATAAAATATAAACCTAATGGTTGTACAAGAAAATTACTTCCAACTAATGCTAATAAATCATTAATCAGTACTTTTCGGCTAGCCGAGTGCAAATGAAATTCGCCTTTTTTATTTTTGTTTATTTTAATGAATTTTTATGAGTTTAAAAAAAATAAATAAAATAAAATAAAATAAATATAAAAAAAGTTGGTGGAGGTCGGTCTACAATTTTAGGCGATATTTGGCTTGCACTCGGCTAACAAAATTGTATCTTATAATCAGACTTATTAAAATTATGGAATAATCATATTTTACTCAGATGCTTCGTCATTAGGCGCGCAATGAAACAATGTGTATAAAGTGTTTAATCATTTCATGGTTTGCCAGCCGATTTTCGACCTTGCATACAATTTGCAGACAACATTATAAAAAGAATATAAATTTGTATATTATGCTCGAATAAGTAATCATCTTTTATCTGTAGGAGTCCTGCTGAATCACATTCTTCCGGGAAGTTTGTATACCGGTGGCATCACTGATGGCATGCAGTGGGAAACTGTTGGGGGAGCCATGATTACTTTCACCATTAAACGAGGTAACTCTTTTTTTTTTTCTTCTTTAAATTGTCAACAAAACAGTCAATAAAATTCAAATGTTGTATTTTCATATAGTGTTGCATTTTGTCCTGTCAAGCTTCGCAAAACATGGAAGTATATTTCGTTCAGCTCATAAAAAATCTTAACCGTAAAGTCTTCAGATCCATAATAACTAACAATCGGAATCTTTTTTTTTAATTATCTGCTTCATGAGAATTTTTAACGGATCTTAGATACTTTAGTATCGGTTTTTTGCAATCGGTTTCTCTTCCCAAGCTCCAGTTTTTCTTATGACATTTTCAATCTATTTCTCGTCAAAATGTACAATTTTAAAAACGTTATGTATAACAGTGGCTCACGTGAACGTTGCGACGCAGGGGAGTTAGAGGAGGAGTTGGGGTATAAGGTAGTTAGAGCACATTTTTCTAGGGGATCTATGGGAGTTAGAGCACATGATTATAATTAAAACTGCACAGGAATCCATGCCCGGAAATGTTGTCAGATGCCTCTAGGGGTGCTTCCCTTTAATGAACTGTTTCTTTTTGTGCTTCTGAGCAGATCATTATACGAAAGCGCCTCTAGCTGCTTATGACAATATTTCCGGGCATCCAGGATTGGGTCTCTATGTTTGGAATTTAATCCTGATTGTGAGCCTTAACCCCTAGAATTTTCGTGATACTTTTACACCACCCTCTCTTATATATAACGTGTTTAAAAGTGTACTTTTCGACTGAGAGGCTTAAAATATCATTTCAAAGAAATCTGTAGCTTTTGGAGAATAACTTATTTCAGATTTGAAATTCTCACTCCCGAATTAGGTAATATCAAGTATTTGCAGAAATAGAACAAAACATTTGTTCCCTAATACTATCTTTAAAATAAAAATAAAAATATTTCGTTAGAATTATTACTTGTACATACCACAGTTACTTACTAAAACTAGCACTCTATACAATTTTGACTAAAAATGTTATAGGATCATTATTATTTCGACATATCGATCACACTGAAAAAAAACTGCAATGAACAAAAACGGAGGGAAACAAAAAGAAAAAAAATATTCCACTTATTCGCATACAATTATTGCACACAAAACTTTTTAAAGTTACTCAAATTTTCCCTTTTCACCTTAAATTTTAAAATTTATTTATCATAAGATTACTAAGCAAAGAATAAGAATTTTAATTATTTAAGCATAATAAGAAGTCAGACATAAGCATACCTTCCAACGTCTGAGGTTTCTGCAAACTTACAGGCACACATTTTTGGCGCTGTAGAAAATGCCAAGCAAGCAATAATGAAGATTCTTTTTAGAATTTGCAAAAATGTTTACTAAGCAAGGAAATAAAATATTAATTAATAAATAGTTATGTTCATTAATTTAATTGAAAACATGAGGAGAGCAAAGTTTTACATAAAATTTACTTAAGAGTAAACATAAAAGGAAGTTAACTATTTCTTCCCTTATAACTGTAAAACTTTATGTATTTTGATCATAAAATGTTACTTTGTAAGGAAATATTATAAATTTACTTTTTAATTCAATAAATGAAATAAACTTTTAATTGGGCACTTGCACGTCAAGAAGAAGAAGTTCACAGATACCCACACATGTGACCTATGACGTTAGCTCCAGCTGATCGTTTATTAACAAAATGGCGTGTTAAAGGTGAGCTAAAATTTCTCCACTTAAGTTAGAATGTTAACTAACTTAAAGTTTATTAACTACAGCGCCGTATCGCACATCGAATTTGCTGAATTATACATAATTCTTTTTCGGCTGATCTTTTACTTAACTTGGATTTATTATTTGTTTATGTATTTTATTGTAACCGTGATATACTTTTGGTTTGTGTACCTGGAAACTTCCATGCACAATTAGTTTGTTTATGTTCTACGAGGCTTCATTCCTGTCTTTGCGTTAAGTAAGAAATATATAGTGAAGGAATTGAAATCCTTGCGAAAGAATCCTTGCGAAAGAATCTTTGTGTAAGAATGTAGAATGCGTCCCTTAAGAGAATTGATATTTGACGGGATTGACTTGCTTGAATTCGGATGGAAGAAGCAGTTGCTAACATAAACAAATGCCACGCTTCAACAACCAATCAGGATCGAGATACCCACTCTAAAATACTTGCAGGTATCCTATTATTAGTCTTTAACTTTTTAAATATTTCGAATAAAAATAGAGCATAATAAAAAATACCGTCGATTAAGAAGAAATAATTTACACTGAACGATATCTTTAGAGCTTATGTGCTGATAACAACCAAAGAAATGTGCATAACTAAAACTGAATAATACAATTATGATTTATCTGTCCAATGTGAATGATCGAGCCAGTTGTCATTTTCTAATTATTTTTATGGGTATAGAAACCGCAAAGATTTAAATATTTTAATCTCATTTTATTCCTATACAATTGCTATATAATGTTGTTGCTGTTCTTACCAATCTCAGATTACATAGCTGGGCCAGACAATCCCCATTAATCCATGAATCTCCAATAAGTCTAAAAGCAATAGTTGGCACGTTACTTTTAAAAAGTAACGAGTAAAAGTACAAGTATTTTTAAAAAAAGTAACGAGTAAAAAGTTCTTATTTTAAAAAGTAACGAGTAAAAAGTACAAGTAAAAATACAAGTACTAAACAAAAAAAGTAACGATTTAAAAGAAAATTTCTAGGAAATCGAAAATTCAAAGTGACCTAAAATTTTATTGAATAATATTCTTATGTTCTTTAATGTTTTTGCAAAATTGTTGTTATTTATTTAATTATTTTTAATTTTGAAAGTTATGTACATTAATTTATTTTTAAATTCGGAAGAATATTATAATATAATCGTACAATATAATTTTAAAATCAAATATAATTTTAATATCAAACTTTTTATGGATTCGCACGAAAAAGAAATTTTTTCTAACATTTGAAAACTGCTTCAAAGAAAAGAAATAAACTGATTAAATATTTACGAGCAAGCAAGTCCCTCTAACTTTAAAATATCGTTGGCGCGACTTATAGCACACAATTATAATTAATAAACCTCAATATAGTTGATTAATGAGAAACGAATATCAAAATTTACGGAAACGACAATTCTTTATTCTTAGCCTAGTCTTATTAACTATTCCCTAGTTTATATTAACTTAAAGAGAGTCTTTTTTTATTTAAATAAAAATTTACATTTGCTAATTCAAAATAAATATTTGTTAATTTATTTAAATTAAAAAAAAAAGATAAAAGTGGTAGAAATCATATTATTACGGTATTAAATCTAATTCGAATGATACAAAGCTCCTTCAATAGTGAACATATAAAATACCCAGAAGCCAAACCAGAAATCAAAATTATCTGTTTACATATAAAAAGGAGCTTAGATTTATGTTAATTTTAGAACTATGAATTTTTCTTTTAAATTTTTATTTTATTTTCGGAAGCTTTATTTTATAAATAAATTACTTTGTTCGACATATTTATAAACATTATAACTTATGTTAGAAAATTTTTTTTTAAAAAATGCATTCATATACAGGAAACCCTTATAAATCCAATAAACTACAAATTGCATTTTGTTTTTAAATATAATTTTTTTTTTATTTTAAAATATTTCATAATGACAATTTTTGGATTTGTAATAATGATGTGCAATACTAAATCCACTCATAATAAAAAATTATGAACAAAAGTTTTATTTTAAAATTTTATGATATGAATAACTAATACGTTTACGTAATAGTATATATGATACGTTTAATATAATTCCAAAAAAAAAATATTTTGTTGCAAAATAAAAAATTATAATATTTTAGATTTTTTTAATGCATACCACATTTCCATTAAATAAAGCATTGTTTTTATAATTTAATGCTTAAATGTTAAAAAATGTAAAACTTGTGCCAAAATTTTTTGCAATAGTAATATGAAATTAGTTATTCAAATTATTTAAAAAAGCATCCAATGCGCACACATTGTTTACGAACTTTTTAACTAACATATTTAAATGAATGAAAAATGTTTCAAATAAATATAGAATGTTATTTTATAAATAGAAAATAATTAGATATTAAAATTTATATGAAATATAAAATTTTTATGAATAATTAGATAATTAGAAGCTTACCGAGTTTTAGAAAAAAGTAACGATTTTATTCGACATTTCCGTTACAAATACTTGTACTTTTTTCCTAAAAAAGTAACGAAAGTACAAGTAAAAGTACTAAATTTAAAAAGTAACGAAGTACAAGTAAAAGTACGTACTTTTTACTTGTACCGGCTGTACAAGTAACGAAAGTAAAAGTACTGCCATATATGATAGTTGGTCCTGGAAGACATCGTCTTTGGTAAAACCGAAACAAACTAAAATGGGGATAGGTAATGGCGGCAAAACACTTGTGGTACTCTGGGAGGGTCTTTTATCCCTGTTGAAAAGTAACGGCTCTAGTATGGCCGCTCATGAAAAGCGAATAAGCCATTATGTTATATCTAGATCTGAGCTGACAAGACCCACCCGGCCGTTGCTGCTATATAGTAGTTTTCACTTTAGAATTAAGTGTTAACGGAACTGCACAAAATTACTTAAATTTTAGTTCCTTTTTTTATTGATCTATTTATTTATTTATTTTCAGGCTTGGTGTTTGCAAATGAGATACCAATCGTGTTGCCAGACATACCTTTTACGAATGGAGTAATACAGGTTTTGAATAGAGTACTTTTACCAGAAGGAGTCGAATTTGATTGTCAGTGTAAGCCGTCAACCACTACAGCTCAACGTACTCCCTCCCAGGCACCTGGTCAGACGCAGAGGACAAATGTACCAACTACAAGAAGGCCTTCACAGCAGCAATTTCCAAGACAAACCCCTAGACCATCAGGGAGACAAACTCCGGGAAGTTTTGATCAAAGAAGACCGATTGCAAGTCAAACAGCCAGACCAACGGTTCCAACTCAAAGACCTTTCAATCCTCCTATCGGTCGACAACCAAGTCCAGGTCAATCAACAGGCTCTCGAACCCCCGGTCAACCGACTGGGCAACCTTTTCCCGAAGATGATTTAAATTCTGTCCTTGAGCCTAATATTCAAATCGGAAGTGGACAGAAGAGACCAGAACAATCAAGAACCACTCGTTTCCCACCACCACCTGCAAGGCGCACTCAACCACCTCGACCAACTCCTCGCGTGCCAACTCATTCCCCAAGAGTTCAACCACCTAGACAGCCTGTACAACCTGCGCGACCACAATCTCCTAATGTACCAGAACAACCCGCTTTCGATAATAATCAAGTGCCAGATATTCTCCCAGTAACACAAGCTCCTCAAACAAACAGATGGGATATTCGTCAATCTCAACCACCAAGGCAACCTACGCCTCCTAGAGGTTCATACCTGACACCAACAACCCGATCATTTAATCAAGTCACGCAACCAGCTCGTGGAAGAATCCCTGTCCGCAGCACGGTAGCAAGTTTTGGACCGACAACGCAAGCTCCACTGGTCGTTCCTCAAACGCCCTCCGTAACATCATGGCAGCAACGAAATCAAGGATCATGGACTACTAGACAGCAACCCAGGAGTACAAGACAACCTTCCAGAGTTCCTCCAATGCCACAAAGACCATCACAACCAAGACCTGGAAGTTTTCCAACTCCAATACCTATCGTCACAAATGGACCATTTGAATCTAACCGACAAACACCATCATGTCGTGGACCAGGAGAGCAAATAACTCCTGCTACACAAAATCTTCCAATATGCCCTGAATCTCCTCAAGAAAGTTGCCAAAATCCTCCTTACAATCCGAGAGATTCAAGGCCATTATGCCCCAGTGACTCCGGATGTAGACAGCCAAGTGAACCTTTCAATCCGTCAGATACCAGACCTCTCTGCCCACAACCAATTCCTGGTCAAGGGTGCAGAAATTTTGGAGATCCAACTTACGTTGGTGACCGAAGGCCTGTTTGTTCTCCTCCTAGTCAGATTGGATGCCGTGATCCATCTTCACCTTTCAATCCTTCAGATAGTCGACCTTTATGTGCCACAAGTGGTCCGAATGATATTAATATTTCAAACGATATTTCTCGACAAGACTGTAGACGTTCTGATGAACCATTTAGTCCTCAAGATACAAGACCACAGTGTCCCCAAGAAAATCAACCGGATTGTCGACCTTTTAATGAACGCCCAAAAGCGGGAGATAGGCGACCCTTGTGTAGAACCAACAACCAAGTACCACAACAGAGACCACCAGTTCAACCTAGACCTCCTACACAGCAAAGACCGCCTACTCAGCAGAGACCGCCAGTGCAGCAAAGACCTCCAACGCAACAAAGACCTCCTATTCAGCAAAGACCTCCAGCTCAGCAAAGACCCTCACATGTCACTAAAGGTCAGACTTCAATTCCTGGACGCACGCCACAAACTCAACGGCAACCTGTTTTTCAACCAAATGTACAAAATCCAGCTTCCCAAACAACTAGAAGACCATCGTGGCAGCCTACTCAAGCTCCTCAAGGAGAAGCCCAACCTTCTCGACCTTTCAGTCCGCAAAATGCAGGTAACCTAGCTCCTATTCCAGGTGGTGTTAGACCACCTTCATCACAGCCTCAGCGTCCTGGATCATTTCAACCTGGTTCTCGTATACCTCAACCGCAATCACCCAACACCGGATCTTTGCCATCAGATACAGGAAACGTAGAACCTCAGTCTCCACCTCAAGATATTTCCCAGCCCAATCCACCACAACCTGGTAGCTTCCGACCATCTAATCCCCCTGTTTCTCGACCCTATCCAACCAGACCTCAAGCGATTTCAAGGGTATCGGTTGTGACCCAGCCTCCAAGGTCTGGTTCTCAAGGCTCATACCCAACTAGAATGCCATCTGGAGTATCTCAACCACCTCAATCGCAGGTCTTCCAAATAAATCGGCCAGGTAGTACACCAGGGGTGAGTCAGCCATTCACTCCACAGAGACAACAACCTCAACGTCCACAGATAATACCATCCACTTCTTTACCTGGAAGGGGTACAAGTGCACCGAGGTTACCGGTATCTGTAACAGGAACATCTACTACTTCCGGAGACGATTCTAGACGATCTTTATATGAAATTGTCGAAGACCCTTCACTTCTCATTCAAGGCCAACCAGTGAAATTGACTAAAATACTCTCTCTTTTCCAAAAAGCAGGCATTGAAGATATTCTTACAGGACCAGGTAAAATATATTTTTTTTAATTTTAACTTCTTTAAACTTTTTATCTACTGATAGAGTAAAACTAGCTGTCAACTGGCGATTCTTCAAAGTGGTCATAAAACGACAATTAAATTTTATTTGACTCATATTTATATATATATATATTTTTATTTCATAACCGTCTTTGAACAGTCGACCGAAGTTTTAGTTTACGACTATCAATGTTCAACTCCGTAGCCTTGTAATTTTGAACCCAATCCGGAAGATAAGAGAACTCTTCGATCAAGTAATACCTCGATTTGCTTTCTTGGAGGACTTTTTTGACCGAACTAACCCACATTTGCGTTACATGAGAGGAAAACCTTCCAGGGTTTGCCTGACAGCAAGGGGACTCTAACCGTAATCCGTCAACCACTGAGGATATTTCACGTCAGCACTATGGTCGGTGCGAGCCGGGTGTGCAATTTGTATCGACCCGGAATTCGATTTGAACCCAGTTAACCACATTGGAAGGCTAACGCTCTATCCCCTGAGCAACCACGGCTCACTCACAATTACAGTAATGAGTGAAGCGCCTTTTGTGAAAACTTGGCTAATGTAAATGCTGGCTTAATTTAAAAATGCAACAACCACGTGATTTCAGAATCGATTACAGATTTGGCTCTGAAATTCTGATTCAAACATTTTGGTAGATACATGTCTACTTAAAACAGGGCTGATAGTAGGACAGAAAAGAAAAAAAAGTGGTTGTAAAATTATTTCATTTATAGTTGGCTTTTGTAAGAAGTAAAATTGATTTTATTCTTCTCAAGAACAAGCTGTAATGAAATGCTTTTCTCACCATTTTTTGCTCGTTTCCATCTTGTTACATATATACATAAATTTTTAGCCTGACCCAAGATTGATGTCAACAGTGAAGTAATTGACTTACGAGTTGTTAGTTGTTATCTGTTTGAAGAAAACAGAGATGCCACAGTAGACTAAAATTGTAAGAAGTGGTAGCAACTCTTTTTATTTTTATTCATTTATTTAATCTGTTTAATTATTCAATCGTAACTACCACCACGAATTACATTGAAAGTTATTTATTTTTAAATCGAAATTATTCTCTACATTTAATTTCAATAGCAAACTGAAAGAAATATTTACTAGCTTTAGCACCTTTTAGTAGATTTTTGCCTTTTATTAGTCACCACTTTTTAGAATTTTAGTCGCCTGTGGAATCCTTGAAAGAAGCAAATTCTAAAACTTGAACATTGTGGTCTAATATGCGGACAGTTCAATCCTGCCAATTTTTACGCTTTTAGAAAAAAGATTCTTCCTAGTGGTAAAGAAATACCAACTCAATTGAGATTGTAAACTGTAATTTCATCAAAACTTAGCTGACACTTTCTGTGAGCCAGTATGCCTACCGTATGCATATTTAAATTATTTAAATATAATGGTAATCCAAATAATTTTAAACCACGTTTATTCAAATAAGAATAAAGTGTATATAGATAAACTTTTGCTGCTATATTAAATATAAAAAGATATTCTTCCTAAATATCCAGAAGAGTTACCTGATATGACATTTGTTTAATTTTACTAGTGATAAAACTATTACAGTTTTTAATTTAATTCATAGCAACCGAGATCTTGATTTTTAAGGGACATTTTATCTTTAAAGTGGCAACAAAATTTGAATCTTAGTCGTTTTATCTTGATTTAATAAAGTCGATTTATGATGATTTTGATCGCCAGAATCTTTACCAGATAGTGTAAATATTTGCAGCTATGCCCTAGTGTCTCAATTTTACCCTATCCCATTAATCGTGAAACTTAAGGACTATTTTAGTTGAAAATTGAGGTAAGCAGGCAGTGGTGTTGCTTTTGCGAATGCTTCTAGCACTTTGCTTGAATAACTATAGAGGAATCAAAAATAAAATGAGCAACTTGCTCTAAACTATGTTTGTTTGAAGATGGAGTTGTTCAGAGTTGTATCAACACGAAGAAACGTTATTTTCAGAAGTGTTGATATAGTTATTTGTTTTGATAGTTATGATATGAGGCGTAAGAGGTGAAATGTGCAATTATTATATTTGCTGCAATTTTCAAATTGAAAGATTTCATTATATTTCGCTGTTACACATTCTATGGCCTTATCGAAAAAAATCTACGTTCAGTTTGTATATATGCTGTGATAGGCTATGCTAACTCTCTACACAAGTCTACAAATTATCCACGGCGCTACCGATTCCACGACGCTGGCTGTCTCTGCACGCAATCTCGCCAGTCATCGAAATTTCACTGTGTTTCACTGAATTATATAGACGCAATTTCTAATTCCAATTTCAATAATAATATATTTTTAACGGGATGATTTTGTGTATGCATTAAATATTGTTTATTCCACTCAGGGCCTACCACTGTGTTCCTCCCGTCAGATGATGCATTCGCATCTTTGCCTCAGGGAGTCGTGGACCAACTGGAAGAGAACCCCGAACTTCTGAGGCAGGTACTCCTGTATCACGTGACTACCGTTGAGATCTTGCCCAGTGCCGAGAGTGACAGCTACACTGTTCCGACAATGGAAGGAACGCCACTGGTCATAACAATGCTCAGGGGTGGAAGAGTAAGAAACCATTCGAATGTTATGATTGCTTTTTCATTCTTCTTAATCTGTTCGGCAATATTTTGTCACCTCTGTTCCGGAGTAGGCTCCCGATCTTTGACATTTCACGTTCGAACTCTCAGTAGAATCATTTATCTGAAGACTTACATTTTGAATGAGATGTTCGAAGTAGGTTTTGTTTTCATTTCCGATGGAGATAAGTTGAGTTGCACAATAGCTTCATCGAGATTTGTTGAAGTGGAAAGTCATAAAATTTTCATTGTAATCATTTCATTTTTAAACATGTTTCATAATCGATGTGTTCTTGTTCTTGAGGATCACAAAAAATGACGCTCACAATGGCATGCACAATATTTTATTATAGTTAATGTAACGTTGTATTGTATTTAACAATTCTGGTATGTTTCTGTCTCGTTTTGGCTCGTTGCGGCTTTTTTTTTCTTAACCGAAACATTTTAGGTTGCATTTATAAATCGTATTTAGCTATTGGATTTGTAAAATTTCGGATAACATGTTTAACTTGCTACTCTAATAGAACATAAAAATTTTAATACAGTATTAGCACACACAATGCATCAAAAATCTCGAAATACTTATAAATTGAATATTTCCTCTTTATTCATTTAACTTCAATGAAATCATTTTTCTAAATGTATTGCAACATTTTTCGATTTACTATTGTTCTCTGAATCAGCCGTCACAGAACACTTAGTTTCTGACTGAATTTCTTTTATTTTGTAATAAATATTTTAAGTATTCAGTAAATTTTAGAAAATGTAAACGAAATTCTTGAAAAAAAATTGTGTATTACCAGTAAAGTTTATATTTTCAATGATATAATCTTCTTGTTCAGTATTTAAAATCTCTTATAAATTTACCTCTTCTTTGACCAGAATTATAATATAATTCTATGTATATTTTCAAGATTAAATTTGATAAAAACTTAAAATGTCTGTTACAAAATTAAAGAAATTACGCTAAAGACATTAAAAATAAATTGCGTTAATTACAAAAAATATTTCTGTTGCCAATTTATGTGTTTTAACTTTAAAAAAAATAATAATCATCTATCAAATTGTCTTTTCGCTTTTAAAAGTTCAAATTTTATAAAATAATTCATCTATATTAAAAAAATATCAATTTATGTATTAAATAATTGACTTATAATTATTAATCTATTATTGTTGGTCTCTTGACTAAATAATTATTAATTATTTGAGATCTTGGAATGTAGATAAAATGGCTCCACTGATATTTGAACCCCGATTTCTCAATTAGAATGTGGACTTAATCGTTGAGCCACGAATTCCCGGGAGCTAAAAAGTTTCATTATTTTATAAATAAATGAACTAAAACTTTAAAGGAGAAAACTTTTTTTATTTTATCTCAGAGGCAGCAATAGCGACAAATTTCCACCCTATGCAAGGTATTTACAACTACGCTCTTTAAGTTTAATTTCGTTTTAATGCAGATTTCATAATTGCACTCTATCCTCGTTAGTTAAAAAATCTTGCCAACTCGACAAATTTTTTAAAGTGCTAAATATAAGGGGAAATAAAATATTATTCAACTAGACTGCATTTTATATCAAAATAAAACGAGGAATCAACGTAAAAATGCAAATTCATGTTAGCCAATATGCGTAGTAATAAGAAAAAAGAACATTAAGATGCCTTATTTTGATGCTGCTGTGCGAATTGCATACCTGCCAACTTTTACGCATTTGGCGCAAAATTTTATTTCTATATTTAAAGTGGTAGTAAAATTTATGCTTTCTCTACATTCCTTGCACTTGTAAACTTAATTTAGAAACTTTTTTGACCACCATTATTTTTTAAAAAAAATTAAGCATATGTATTAATATGTATTGTTGACGTGGCTCTCCGTTTAAGCTTTTTCAAAATACAGCGTATGTTACTGCTTAAAATTGAAATTAAAATTCCAATATACTACCACTGGGAAAAAACATCCTCGAAAGGATTAAAAGTTAACAGGTATGGAATTGCCATAAAAGAAACATTGCTGATCCTGGTAATAATCTAACTGGCGATTCAAAGTACAGTCTAACCGGGAATCTTTGAGCTAAAATAATGTTTCAAAAAATAATGCCAACATTTGCGAGTTAAGGGCATCGCCTATACCGCTATTTATTATTTTATGCTTTGGGTTCACTTCACCGCATTATAATGTAAATGTATTTATTCACGTCAAAATTTCATGATTTTTTTAAGCATTATTTCTGGCAACTAAAAATTTCATTTCAGCTGATAATAATCAGTGGTGCTAAAGCTATAGCCGTCACCAGGGCTAATAATGGAATATTCTACGTCATCAACCAACTCCTCTATCCACTGCCCCACCCGGACATTGTTGGAGCTGTCCAGTCACGTCCTGATCTCTCCATCTTGTCGTGGTTCCTTTCTCAGAGTGGTCTTAACGATCTCCTAACAGGTGACCTTTCTTTTTTTTTTTTATTCTACAGCCATAATGTAAAGATGATATTTTACTTTTTGAAATTGTATGTTTCACATTGCATTATTTTGGTTTTGCAATTTCTATCGCAAAACTTATTTTTATTTGTCAGCCATGAAGACATCCGTAGGGTATCTGATGTATTTGTTCATCATTTTCCATGGCTTGTAATTTCAAAATCAATTTCGAAAAACCCACAAATTCAAAATCCAATATCGAAACAGACTTATATGAATTAAATTTTATACAATATCATTGATTATCTGTTGATTAGTGCGAAAAATAGAAGGAAAAACAAAACTAGAGTTTCTACTGAAAAAAAAGTTATCTTAAGATCTTATTCGAGTCTGTGATGCCCTTTTAAGGTTATGGTCTACCTCTTTATAGATTTATCAGCATCTTCAATTTCAAATTACTTCTTATTCAAACGCTAAATAGTAAAATAAAAATAAAAATAATAATCACCTATCGAATTATTTTTTTGTTTTTATTTGTTTATATTTTATAAAAGAATTAATTTAAATTAAAAAAATATTAATTTATGCACTAAATAATTATTAACCTTTTATTATTAGTCTATTGACTTAATAGTCATTAATCTATTATTATTAGTCTATTGGCTAAATAGTTATTAATCATTTCAGATCAGAAATTTAGGAATTTTGAATAACATGTTTCCACTGAGATTTGAATCCCCGATTTCTCAATTACAATGTGGATAGCTTACCTAACCATTGAGCCACGAATTCAGGGGAACTAAAAAAATTTCATTATTTTATAAGTAAATGAACTAAAACTTTAAGGGAGAACATTTTATCTCAGGGGCAGCAGTAGCATCTATGCTTACTATCTCAGTAGCATCTATGCAGTAGTATCTATGATTAAGCAATGACTGTAAGCAATGACAATAAGCAATTACTATGACTAGGCAATGCTTTCTATCCTATTCAGCATTTTGGTTGAAAATTTCTCTGAAGATGGTAAATTTGATAGTTCTAGAAAAAAATGCATTTAAGATATCAACTATTGATATGACTCCTCAATAAAACTAATTTCTAAATAGAGGGCACTAAATTCTACAGTTTGCGATAATTTTTTTAAACATTGCAAATAACAAACTAAATTTCAATTTTAAAAAAAATATTCATTTTTTTTAAAAATTAATTTAAAATTGCTCTACTTTGAAAATTAAAGAAAAATCTATATAAGGGTGAGTGAATTCGGTAACTAAGAGCATGAGTAATAATTCATTATGGATAATATTGATAATGTAAAAAATCTTCAATAAGTAATTTATTTAACAAAAAATATTCATACCTATGTAGACGTTTTTGAAATAAAGGATTTCTAAAGAAAAATTATTAATAATAACTAAATTTTGTTTTAATACAGGTGACACACCACACACTCTCTTAGCTCCAACGGATAATGCCTTTGCACAGTTGCCGAATGCAGTATACGAAGAATTGACTCAGAACATGACAGCTTTACAAGGTAATTATTTATTTGTTATGGAAAAATTACCCGGAACTAGATAAGAAAATATTCATTAAATAGTATGCAACAGAATTGACTTTTTAAAAGCAGTTACCTTAATACTTAAAAGAAAGAAAAAACTCATGTAGGTAATTCAGGTAATAGAGAATGCGACACATTTATTAAATATTTTTTAGTTGCGACTGAATAAGTAATTAAGTGCAACTCAAATAATGTTATTAGTTACGACGTTAACACCATTTATACAACCATTAGCCATTACCATTAGCGGCCTAGTTTGTACACTGCAAAAAAATTTAGTTCGTTTTAACACCAAAAATGGTGGCAACTGCTTTACACCAAAAATGGTGGCAACTGCATTACACCAAAAATGGTGGCAATTACTTTACACCAAAAATTAGTGGCAAATACGTTACACCAAAATTAGTGGCAACTACCATGCACCAAAATTGGTGGCAACTACTTAACATCAAAATTGGTGACAACTGCTTCACACCAAAAATAGTGGCAACTACTTAATACCAAAAATGGTGGCAACTACTTAACACCAAAAATAGAGGCAATTACTTTACACCAAAAATGGTGGCAGCTACATAACACCAAAAATGGTGGCAGCTACTTTACACAAACAATAAGTGGCAACTACATTACATCAAAATTGGTGGCAACTACCATACACCAAAATTGTTGGCAAATACGTAACACCAAAGATGGTGACAACTACTTAACGTCAAAATTGGTGGCAACTGCTTCACACTAAAAATAGTGGCAACTACTTAACACCAAAAATGGTGGCAACTACTTTACACCAAAAATGATGTAGTGAAACACCAAGAATGTTTCCTTGTACTTAAAGGTGGACATAGGATTTACGGCCCCAGTAGAAATTTGTTACAGGCACCTCAAAACGTAGAAAGTCTGATTTTAATACACTTTGTAAACTTTTTCAAAAAGACTTTTCAATACAATGGTTTATCTTAGATTCTTTAATTATCAATTTTCATAAAGATGCTAAAATCTTAATTTCCAATTTTTGTAAGCTTATTTAAATTAGAAAAATAAATATTTTCTGGTTTTATTTTTTTATTTGCATGTACTAAATGTGGGAAGAATTCTATTACTAAAATTGCAACATATTGCATCATAAATATAATAAAATTATAAATTACAAATATAAAGTATGTCGTTTTGCAAATTAAAAGATAATAATTAAGAACCCCTACACTTCTGGTAAAGCATCAATAATCCCGGCCCCGAGGCAATTGTACTTCTTTGTTTACCCACCCTCTTGAGTTCGGCTTTTATTATACTTCTTTTGATGTTAAGTAGTTGCCCTTATTTCGATGTTTAATAACACTAAAAATTGTCATGACAATAAGAAATAATACACATAAAAGTCAGTAAAATAATTTCAACCATACAATTTACAAAAGAACAATTAAATACTAATGCATACACTTAACAATTCTTAACATAAAAAGAGTTTGTTAATCAAACCTGCTCAGACAGAACATGAAAACAAATTTGGATTGGGTTTAATAGAACAGAAATTAAATATCATGAAGTTATTTAATATGATTGACATAATTATGTTAATTATCTTATGAGGGAGCACTTATCTTTGTTTCAGAACTAAAAACAAACATGACTTCTGTAACAGTGGTCTTCTGTTTGTGTGGATTTTAGCAGCGTGAATGATGAATTGATAAGTGTTTCTGTGTGGGCTTCTGAACATGGCATGATATGGAAGCGTCCCTACACTCATGCAACGAGATTTTCGGGCATGGGTTCCTATGCAATTTTAATTCTGATTACGTGCCCTAACTCCTCCAGATGTTTGTTGCAACATTTATGCGACCCACAGTTGAATATAACATTTTTAAACTTGCACATTTCGACAAAAAATAGATTAAAAATAATCTGTAATTTTATGCTGTAAACTATTTCAGATTTGAAATACTTACACCTATAGTGGGCGTATCAAGTTTCTGTATTAATGCATCAAAACATTTGTTCCCCTGTGTAATTTTTAGCTTTAAATTTCGCAAACTTTTTTTTAAAGAAAAATCTTTGTTGATGTATTTGTTCATCATTTTCCATNTAAACTTTTTCAAAAAGACTTTTCAATACAATGGTTTATCTTAGATTCTTTAATTATCAATTTTCATAAAGATGCTAAAATCTTAATTTCCAATTTTTGTAAGCTTATTTAAATTAGAAAAATAAATATTTTCTGATTTTATTTTTTTATTTGCATGTACTAAATGTGGGAAGAATTCTATTACTAAAATTGTTACATATTGCATTATAAATATAATAGAATTATAATTTACAAATATAAAATATGTCGTTTTGCAAATTGAGAGATAATAATTAAGAAATTCTACTCTTCTTGTAAGCATCAATAATCCCGGCCCCGAGGCAATTGTGCTTCTATGTTTACCCGCCCTCTTGAGTACGGCTTTTATTATACTTCTTTTGATGTTAAGTAGTTGCCCTTATTTCGATGTTCAGTAACACTAAAAATTGTCATGACAATAAGAAATAATACACATAAAAGTCAGTAAAGTAATTTCAACCGTACAATTTACAAAAGAACAATTAAATACGAATGCATACACTTAACAATTCTTGACATAAAAAGAGTTTGTTAATCAAACCTGCTCAGACAGAACACGAAAACAAATTTGGATTGGGTTTAATAGAACAGAAATTAAATATCATGAAGTTATTTAACATGATTGACATAATTATGTTAATTATCTTATGAGAGGGCACTTATCTTTGTTTCAGAACTAAAAACAAACATGACTTTTGTAACAGTGATCTTCTGTTTGTGTGGATTTTAGCAGCTTGAATGATGAATTTAAAAGTGTTTTTCCGTGGGTTTCTGAACATGGCGTAAATATGGAAGCTCCCCTACCCGCATACAACGAGATTTTCGGGCATGAGTTCCGATGCAATTTTAATCCTGATTATGTGCCCTATCTCCCCTAGATGTTTCTTGCACCATTTATGCGACCAACAATTAAATATAACGCTTTTAAACTTGTACATTTCGACAAAAAATAGATTAAAAATAATCTGTAACTTTATGATCTAAAATAATTTCAGATTTTAGATCATAAAGTTACACCCATAGTGGGCGTATCAAGTTTTTGTATAAATGCAGCAAAACTTTTGTTCCCCAGTGTAATTTTTAGCGTTAAATTTCGCTAAATATTTTTTAAAGAAAAATCTTTGTTTCGTTCGGAAATTATCGTAGTTTTAAGTGCTTTTAAAAACAATTTGACAGGTTCAATTTTAAATTTTTTTCGTTTGCTTACTTTATTTGTTGTTTTTTTTTACGTACTTATCTTTCGAATTATCTTCATCAACTAGGTATCAAATAATATCAGTAGGAGCTTTTCTCCCCCTTTTTTTTCGTTTATGTCCTGGAAACGAGAAAAAAATTGCTAATAAAATTATTTTATTTCTAGATCTGAATTTTAAATCTTTTAAAAAGTAAACTTTTACTATTTTTAATAATAAATTACTCAAAAACTTTTTTTTTAGATAAGAAATAGTCCTGTATAACTGTTAACTATTTGAAAGTGTTTACAGTCATATTTTGGTTGGAACATTTTTCTTTTTTCGAAAACGAGGCAGATATAAACTGGTTTTATTTCCAGTTTCCGGAACTGAAACATCACTGAACAACATCTTAATTCGTGTTTATTTTTTAGGAGTCGAAACAATCAAATATAAGAAAAAGCTTGCATAAGAAAAAAATTATAAAAATGACGCTTTTTTTAGACTGGATGATGACCTTTCAGCTGAGAAATATAACACTCTACTACTGCATGGGGTTCGGGGAACTTCCTTTGCTGTCGCTATTATATCATGTCTAATGTTTCCTTCCTTCTTTTTTAGAGATCTTGATGAACCATGTAATTGATGGTGCACACTATGGTCGCGAATTCTTCACTGGACCCACATTCGCAAGTGCCAGAGGAGGGAAATTAAAATTTCAAGTCGTTAGCTGTGAGTTTTTCTTTTATATTCAAATATTAGCAAGCCATTCCCAGAAGACGCTGATTCTATGCAATAATTTTTAAAACTGTAAAATATTCTTAAAAGGAAAGAAAAATTGGAAAGGAATGTGCAGAGTTACCACGGGGGACTAAAAATGCTGACTTATAAAATTCAAAATTTTTTTTTAAAAAATTTAAATTGGCAACTCTTTTACTTTACTGAAATGACACACATTTGCTGACTTATAAACCTTTGTCAAGTAGAAGGACGGATAGAACAATTCAGAGAAAGACATCACAAATAATACATCCAGGGCTACGACGGGATTCGAACCCGCTACCTCCACGATTTTCACAGCGTTTGACGGGCGATACCGATCGGCCAAGGAAACCCCGCAAGTTTTTTTATTTATTGCTTATTGAATTTTCAGGCTTGTGAGCTCAAGTTAAGCTTATAAGCCTTTGTCAAATAGAAGGTAAGACAGCACGAAGATACATCCAGGGTAAAGGCGGGATTCGAACCCGCTATCTCCACACTTTGCACAACGTTTGGCAAGCGATACCGCTCGGTCAAGGAGACCCCGCAAGTTTTTAACAGTTTTGCTTTGAATATTAATAATTTGAAATGTAAGTCATAGCGCTAGTGATGTTTAAATAATTAAAAATGTAATTTAAAAAATTGAATTTCTACCCCGTTTCTCATTTTTAGTCGCCGATGGCGTCCCTGAATTAGTGATTAAGTTGATTATTTCAAATGCGACTATCAGAGCCTCGGTGGCTCAGGAGATATAGCGTTCGCTTCCTAGGTTCGAATCCCAGAGATAGCTGGTTGACACAAACTTTGCTCCGACCACATTGCTAAAGTAAAATAACCTTAGGGGTAGACGGGTCATCGACTAGAATATCCGTCAGAAAATTTCGTGGTTTACCTTATCATGTAACGCAAATACGGCTCAGTTTCATCAAAAAGTTCGCTAAGAAGGCTAGTTTGTCCCAATGTTTGATCCAGGAGTTCTCTTGTCTTCTGATTTGGGTTCAAAATTGCATGACTTCGGAGTTGAACATTGATAGTCGTAAACTCAGAATTGGGTCGGCTGTTCAACGCCGGTTGTAAAATACAAAATAAAATAAAATGCGACTATTAGTTTAGATCTGAAAATTATTTAAAATGCACAATTTCAAATCAAAATGTAGCTGCTTATATTTTTAATAAAGAGTCTCGGTGCTGCCATCTAGTGTGGCAGAAACTAGACGTTCAAATTAACATGACCAACGGTATCTCACCCATTGTGGTGGTCCTGAAAGAGTGGATACCACCTCTGGAGAACGCACTAGATCTGCTCATCGACAACACCGATTGTGCAGCTCATTGGAAATTTAAAAAAATAAAAATATTTTTAATAAATTTCGTTAATCACGAAGATTTTAGTTTCACCGAAATAAATTAAAAAACAAACGAAATAATTAAGTTAAAAAAATTTTCTTCTAAAAGAACTACACGAGAGGAAACGAGAATTTTGGTGATTTAGGTGTAAAGCAGAGTTTGTACGATTCGAAACAATTGTTATTTAATCGTAAAATAGAGTACTTAAAAAGATATAAGAGTGATAGCAAAATTAAAAAAAAAAAAAATTAATTTCAAAAAGTTTATGCTTACCACTATGCTTAATGTTTTCAAATAAATATATTTCGACAAAAAATCTTTCAATCATAAATTGAAAGTTAATAAAATAGAACTTGCAATTTCTTTATTAAAATATTTAAGCTTATTTTTAATTTTTCTGAAGACCGTTGATACCCTGAAGTAATCTCATTTATGTCTAAACGTTCTTATAAAAGGACGATACATTTTTTGTTCTGAAAATAAAAGAAAAATGGTACCACTAGTTTTATTTTATTCGGCTATGGAACCCTAAATGATCGACTTGATTTTGGCAGAATCCCCTAGATTTAATGAATAAATTTTATCCTCAAATATAAACAAATTAATCAACGAAAGAAAATCAATTTTTCATAAAATATTTAGTGTTTGAAATTTTATTTATTTTTTTAAAATAATTAATGAATGAATAAGGAATGAAATTTTTTCATCGCATCGTTTAACCCTTTCATGGGCCATTTATTTTCAGTAAAGGTAAAGTATTTTTGGAATTGAAATTGATATAAGAATAGTAATTGTTTTAAAAAAATAAACTCATTTAGCTTATAAAATATTTATCTAAATTTTAATGACATTTTTTTTTTGGTGGAAAGTATATTTACCACGACCTATTAGGAACTTATTGACTTTTACTTTTCATTATTTATAAAATCAATGTGATTTTCTTTGAAATAATAACGAACAAGAGCGAAAATAAACGTTGAAAACGTTTATAAGAGAAACTCTGTTCTTTATTGTTGAATTTAGTAATTTTTTATCGAAGCGAAATACTAAGGAAATTTTTCATGAATTAGAGAGTTTGATTGCCAGTAGGAGTGACAGGAACCTAGATCGGCCTAGTTTGGAAAGCTCTGGCCCACCCTGAGCTATCGTACTATAGTTGATGATGATATCCTTTTTATCATTCATTTAATAATTTGTTTTTATGATTCTTTTATAAGAATTTTTAAATAATTTTAGAAAAATAATGAATAATTTATTGGATAAAAATTTAACTGCAGGTTTCGAAAATCATAACTGGTTAAAAAAAAGTCCTAATTCTCAGAACCTCATGTGATACTTCCTAGGGTTCTCCAGAACCCCTTTCGGAAACCACTGCACTAGTCTTTCGTTATTAAGATTTAATTTACCGAAACAAGATAGTTCCATTTATCGTAATAGATTATGGATCTAAAATCAATGCACGGTGGTCCTTTCAAGTTAAAGTGGTAGGTTACAAAAAATATCGCTCATGGGCTACAATACCGGCACAACTCAAAGCAAGCTTTGAGATAAGAGGGTTTAAAGTTTTCAATGCTATGCAAAATGCATAAGAAATGCTTTAGTTTGCTTGAACGAAGATTACCTTCAAGTTGAAATATGAGTTGTGCTAGTATTACTGCTGAAAGAATGTGTATTTTCATATTTACACCTGTTCTTAGTCCGAAACGCGTTTTTTTTTTAAGTTGTGCTACTATTGCAGCCCATGAGCGATATATCCACTTGAACAACAAAAAAAATTGCTTTCAGTGTTCACTTTACTCCGACTTCAAATCCAGAAACAAATATGTATGTTATAAGTCAGGGGTCTGCTTAGAAGAAATTTGGGTCCGTTAACGGAGGCTTCATAAAATATCTTTTCATAAAAACGGACCCTTCACAAAATATTTTAACTTAAAAACGGACCCTACACAAAATGATTTTTCTTCTAATCGGACACTTCACAAATTTGTTCATCTTCATTATTGTTTTGTTAATCGAATAAACCCTGGAAACTCAGGAAGAAAGACAGATGTAAACAAACTAAATTTTGTCTTCCGCAGACGCGTCTTCCTTTATTCGTCCGAAAAGAATATTCTGCGTTCAGTAATATAGGCTAAATACCAAATATTTATATGTTGAATCGCTAATTTAGTAGCTGCAATTGCTCTTTATTTTTTTAAATTTATTTCTTTTAGTTATAATTTTACAGTGTTGTGCATAATCTTGTACGCCTTTACAATTTAAAAACTCCTTGAAAAAGTTTTTTTTGCAATAACAGACCCTATTTGCACAAATTCACAAAAGCAGGACCCTGGTTGAAAGAATGTGACTTAACGTTTATTTTATATTCACAAATTACAAGTAATTTTTTTCCAATTTTACAAATACGGACCTTTTACAGAATGTCTGGACAGATCCCTGACAGNGAAGCGGGGGTGCCATCCCCTCCGCAGAGGATCAAAATTGTGATGGCATGTCTTCGGATCATCCTCCGGGATGTTTCCCAGACCGTCGCCAATAGCCCATTGTGCAGCTCCAGTGCGACGTAAATTAACAACAACAACAACAACAACAATTTCTTCAAAATAAATCCAAATTCCAAATTCTTTCTTTTTTTGAAAGAAAAAAAACGACCACCATCCTTTCCGTCAATCTCTCCATCAATCCTATCTGTCAATCTTCTGTCAATCTCCTAAGCTCAAATGGATTTAAGTTTTTCCTGACTATATATTTATTAAATCGCCATTGAGAAACGTGAAGGATTTACAAATTGACCCGTCTAAATTATAATTCTTTTTCCAAATTTGGATCAAAGAATAAAGAGTAATTTATTTGTGATATATGTTATTCAATGTTTCAGATGGTTACCAGGTGAATGAAGTGAATGTGAAAACTCCAGAAATAGTGACGGGATCTGGCGTCGTCCACTTAATAGATCAAGTCTTGATTAATGATGCAGATTTGAAATTCCTCAACACGCAAGAGAATTCTATCACAGGTGCGTAAGAAACTGTCTATTGTGCAATATTTACGCCTTCTTTTAATTTTGGTGCGCTTTCGTCAGAGGAAATGAAAAGTCACTGTTTCATAAGGCTTTAAGCTCGAAGCAAAGCTATAGGTCTTAATTATAAATGCCCCACTTTGGACTGATCGTAAGACTTAGTAGATCACCAAAGTCAAGCATCACTGGTTGAGATCAGTGAGCGGGTAGATGACCACTTCAATGTTCGTTAAACTGTTTTACCGTAAATTACTTGACCTCACACGCAGGTCGTCAGGCTACCAAAGTGGGGGAAGCCATCTTCTCTGCAGCGGATCAAAATTATGATGGCACGTCTTCGGATGATCCTGAGAGATGTTTTCCAAATCGTTGCCAATAGCCCATTGTGTAACTCTAGTGCGATGTAAATAAACTATTGCTACTACTTAAATTATAAGTAGTAATTTTTCCCAAAAAAAGATTGTTTGGCCTCAAAACATTTAAATAGCTTAAAAAAATTTCAATTATAACTTTTTTTTTAATAATTGATTATTTGGTGAAATTTAAGCCCATTTAAATCATTAATAATTCTAAATTTTTGCTTATTTTTGTATACTTAAGCAATTCAATGGTAGAGTGTTATGTTAATGTTAGCGTAACGGGACCATTTTTCCTGTATGCGACTCACACACCTTAGATCACCGTCTTGAGTGAATCAGTACCTGATTGGTGAAATATATTTTCTCACTCAAAATTCACCAATCATGTTTTACTTCCCTCCCGAAAGCGAACGAAGGTGCTTAAATCGCATGCAATGAAAATGATCCCTGAAGTTTTTCTTGCTATTGACATTTTACGTGTTTTGTTCTTATAAAGACTTTTATCAATGACATTTCATATACTTTCGAGGTTACTACGTCTTCTGAATTATCTATTCATGCACAGTTACTTAACATCATTCGCAGTCACTTCAGATCATTCCTGCATTTAACTTGAAAGAGTGTTGAATATTACTGATGAAAGTCTATATTGTAAAAGAGATCCTTGGTGGTTTTTTAGCCAAAAAAAAGTCCATATATCTTTGGAGAGCTGAATGCTGAGACAACAGCTCCCCTACCTGTATTATACCAATGCAACACACGATCGAGCCAATATTTTCTACGGATTTACCACGTGCCATTACCAATATCCTATCCCATTAGCGTTTTTCTAGTGCAACATTGGCAACCTTTATCAATCATTTATCTGTCATTTATTTTTTCGTATTTCAAAGTAAAATTAATTTCATTTGAAACTCTCCAAAGGGGGAGATAGTGTTTCCACCACTGGTCAGCAACTTCCAAGAAGCGACATTCAACCAAATATTGGACAACTAGTTCCAAATCCTCAGACACCTGGAAATCAACACGTATTTGACATCCAGCGAATTCCTCAAAGCCAGCCCCAAGTGACAGGACTAATGCAACCACCTGCTCGACAACAAACAAATCCAAGGATACCAACCGGGCAAGTGTCTCCGACTGGCCAGCAACGCAATCGCGGTCAAACTCAAGGCACGGGACAAAGACTACCAGGTCCATCTCAAGCATCACGCAGCCCGAACCATGGTGGACAAAGACAATCTTCGGTTCAAGCTCAGTCTCTGTCAAGTGGATCTGCCTCTAACGTTGCTGATCTCGCAAGATCTATGGGATTGAATAGATTTGCTAATTGGATTACAAACACCGGCCTTCTTGAAAAAATCCATGATGGAGGTAATATTCATTAACCCTCTTTCTATGCGTTCTAAGATTCCAACTTTTTGCACTTTTGTCAGAAGAATTTTGAAAATATTTAAAGTAGTAGTAGAGTTTAAACTTTAACACTTAATTTTTAGTTTTATGAAATTCGATTTTAACAAATTTCTACTCTCACAACCATGGAGCTGTAATGTAAATAAAGCAAGACCGTTGTTATATTTCCCTATCTCTCTTTGTCCCTAACATTAAAGTTTCCTCAGTCACGTGCTCTCTCTGATCAGCGATTTTTGCTGAAAAAGCAGGGCGTCGTATGATAGTTGAGACGAGTTCTCCTTTCTGGTAGATTCGTGCCTAGTACTTACACCGAAGAGTTTATTATATTATGATTATATTATGACCACTCTCCATCTATAACAATGGGCTCATCCAGGTTTTAATGGTTTCTCGCCCAGGAACAATGTTTTCATGGGGCACATTAGGACCCACAATCCTCATAGAACAATCCCTGACGTCTGTAAGCTACTTGAACATAGTTGCAGACAAGATTCACCCATTCATGGCAACAATTTTTCCTGCTGGGGAAGGTGTTTAACAACAGGATAATGCACCATGTCATAAGGGTCGAATCGTCATGGATTGGTTCGAGGAACATTCCAGTGACTTTCAAGTCATGTCTTGGCCCCCAAATTCACCTGACCTTAATCCAATAGAGCATTTGTGATCTTACTTGGAAAACCGAATTCGTGCTGCCACGCTACCCCTTCGCAATGTGAGGGAATTGCAGGACCAGTTGGTGAGCGCTTGGTACCAGATAACTTAGACTACCTATCAGCACCTTGTGGAATCAGTGCCACGGTGGGTGCTAGCAGTTTTGAGGGCTAAAGGTGGTCCTACGTGTCATTAGCAGGATGGTCATAATGTAATGGCTCTTCGGTGTATATGAGCAATGAAATAAAGTTGAAAGCTTCAGGAACGTTAAGATCAGAGAAACAGTAAAATATTGGATCATTTTCGGTAAGACTTTGCTCAATGTAACTATAATTTTAGAATTCCAATATTTTAATGCATATAAGCAGTACAAAATCGTTCACATTTTTTGCAAAATTTAATAAAATTTTAATTTTTGAATGGTTTCAAAAACGGTAAAAATGTATCTTTTGATAAAACTTCAAAAACTTGGATAAATAACTTAACCGAAACTTCGATAAACAGTTTTTGCTATTGCACTTCCGATAACTTTGAGTTTAATCTGTTAACCGTTGAATAGCTTTTTTTATTAACTGACTAACTTACAGGATAAATTTTTCATACAATTCTATTGGTAAACATGAATCTCCATTTGCACTCGGTAAAAGTTGAAATATTTTTCTTCTTTTTATGAAGGTCTTGGAGCATATACTATTATACCATTATACTATTCCGAAATTTCACAAATACACGATATATATATTATATATATATATATTAATCTGTTATTAATTTGTTTTCAGGTGTATACACTGTGTTTGCCCCAACAGACGACGCCGTCAATGCGCTTCCACAAGACATGTCGAATTCCATAGACTCGAGTCCAGAGCAGACAAAATCCCTTCTGCAATACCACATCATACCTCAGAGGGTCAATCTGAATTCTTTGAGAAATGAAGAAACCTCGTCCACCTTGCTTCAGGGGCAGAAGATTCGCTTCAATGTCTATCAGGGAGCTCACATCAACTGCAAACAAGTATGAAACTCTTCTATGTGAACTCAGGTTCAATGATATAGTTTAAGTAGTTTAAATAGGGGGAAAAGGAAAAACCTTGACTAATTTTTGATCCAGCGACCGGACGTTTACCTATTTGGGGTGATCAGATCTTCGGGGATTCAGTCTAGATTTCAAGCACTAAAAAATTAAGACGCCTGTTTCAAATATAGGATTATTAATTCAAATAAAAACAGTAAATTATTTATATTCTATTTAACTGTAACTTTAGTTGTTTTTCATGAATTGACCAGAGTAGTCGAAAAGACTCACAATCATAAAAGTATTTAAATCAATCTACTTTAGAGTGTAAAAACAAGAGAAATTATTTACCATAGTAAAAGTATATTTTTTAAGTATTGGCCATTTATTATTGAAAAACAATAATCGAAAAATCACCGAAGAAAAAGTATAAATGTTCATCAATGTCCCGGAATACCATAGCGTACCAGAATGCTTTGGAAATTTAAACAAACTTCCCTTTTCAGGTAACTTTTTTTCACTAATGTTTTTATTTGTTTTAAGTTAGGACAATTAGAGCTAATATGAAACAAACATCTCAACTTTTACTATTATTTTGATGATTTATATTAATTTTCGCTTTCGTGTCCGTAAGAGTTTTAGAAAGTAAACTACAAACAGTAAACAAAAGAAAGTTAAACAAAAAAAAATTCCGCTATTTGTAGAAATTCCGCCTCACATTTGAAAAGAATGCACCATTTATGACTATCATGTCACCATATTTTTCTTCTTGGCAACTTACTATTAAAATCAATATTCACTGTTAGTAATGATGTCAAAAAGTATTACACTTTTCATTTCATTTTCTTCCAGAAAATTCTAGTAAAAGTTTGGAAACTTGTTGTTCTAAAATCCTTATCGTAGACATTTTTGCCTTTTAATAAAAGTGCGTAATTCAGCCAATCACTTAATACAATTTACAATTTGTAGACTAAAGCAGTCTACTCTAAATAAATACTTTAAATCAAAATAATTACTCAAAATAAAAGAAATAAATGCATTTTTCCCCCTTTTTTAATCTTTTTATTGTGATTTTAACATTAAATATGTATATTTGCTTATAATGATAAATTATTAATTTGTATAGAGTCTTTAACACTAATTATGAAAATTTCGCTTAGGTCTTACACTGATAAGTGTTTTCAAAAAGGAATCCTTCGAAGTGAACATTAATTAAATGTTATATTGCAGGTGGTGACGGCTTCGGGTACTCCAGTTGGGGATGCACTGGCCACAATGGGTTCCATCCAACTCATTCCAGTGACGCAAGTGCTCTACCAGCCCACGGGCAACCTCTTGAATATTATTGAGGCTTCACCTATTCTACAGAATCTTGCTCAGGCCATGCGTACCTCCCAAGTCACGTGGATGCTCTCAGGTGATTGAACAAACAATATTAAATAGCCTTGAATAAACACTGCCCACTGTGATTCAAATGATTTATTAAATCTATAAATTTACCTACGGCACTGTAAAAGCAGTTCCAATGGTTGGTGAGCAATGTGTTAGACCCTTTAGTAATGCTTTTTCGCTTTAAGGAGCGTTCACTCAGCATGCACCTCCAATTGCCGCCGAGCGAGAACCAGAATGTGATTTATCAGTTTTTTGCGGGAGAATAAATTTTACCATTCTGGTTTTCCATCTTTCTCAGCGTTGATCAGAATTGCATGAAATGCATGAAGTGAGAACGGCTCTTAAAAAGTAGAACTAAAGAAACTGAACTTTCTTTGACCAAAATGAAAAGTGATATTACCCTTAAAGGTGTTTTTCTAAGCTATTTCGCAAATAGAAATAAAAAACAGATGCACTGCTTTTAAACGTGAACAAAAAGCTATAATTTTAAAATAAATATACAATATATCTAATCTGAGTTCTCAAAATGTGTAGAATTGAAAATCCTGTGGTCTATTGTTCTGAGCAGTAACATGGGTACAATATGGAGAAAACTTTCTTCCCCTTCAGATCTATGTCTGAACTTAGGAAGTGACCTCACTAATGAGATCCCCTCGCAGAAGATCAAAATTGTGAGGGCATGTCTTAGGAATATCCTCAGGGATATTTCCCAGACCGTCGCCAATAAACCATTGTGCAGCTCCAGTACGACGTAAATAAAGTACCTATTTACGATATTTCTAAAATTAATTATCTGGGCTTTAAAACGGATATATAATATTTAAATATTTATTAAGAAAAAATATTTTTTTAAAAATTAAAATTGCTATTGGGCGAGATTTTTTCACTTAAATGAGTTTGTTAAACCAATAGATATTAATTATTCAAATATTAAATAATTAAATAATTAAATCACAAAGACCTTTCATTTTCGCAAAACTAAGGTTTTTCTTCATATTGACAATTTGTGCGATTTTTACAATTGGCGATCGCAACACTCGAATACGCCATCTGGGGAGAGATCTATTTCATGCCTTTGACCCTCCTCTTTTCAGTTGTATAGGAATATGCAACAATATTTTCCCCTTTCTTACTATTTATCCTTTTTACTTAATAAAAATATTTTTTAAAACTTCCGTGATGCTTTTCTTTAGGACTATGTTTAATGTAGTTTTCAGTTCTATTTAGCTTTCGAACTTAAAAGATTTTAAACTAGACTCTATAACAAAAAAAACCGACGCACCTAGAAGGAGTTGTCCAATTGAAACGAAAATCAGTGGATAGGAAGACAATGTACAGAATAGTAAATGATTAAAATTTCAGAACAATTGAATAATTTATTGCAGAGTTACAGTAACAAGTTCAATAAGGTGTTGATCCGCCTCTAGCCTTGATACAAGCTGCCGCACGGCGTGGCTTATATCGATAAAGCTCCCGGATGGTCTCTTGCGGTATTTCCTGCCAAATTCGATCCAATTGTCGACCGAGGTCATCAACATTCCGTGCCAGATGCAATCGCCTTCCCATCATATCCCAGACATGCTCGATGGGAGAGAGATCTGGTGATCTGGCAGGCCAAGGAAGAGTTTGACAAGCTTGCAG
>NC_092205.1:26943063-27132903 GCF_043381705.1 Parasteatoda tepidariorum | reverse complement strand
CATTTAAAATATATAATATACGTTACTATCATGGTTGTTAACTTAAGTTTTCTCAAATCCAACGTATTTGTTTGCTTAAAATTGAAGTTTTAATTCCATTTTAATACCACTGGGAAAAATGATAATGGAAGGGATTAAAAGTTGGCAGGTATGTAGATAGTTGAGACGAGTATTCCTTTCTGAAAGCTTCAGGAGCGTTAAGATTAAAGAAACAGTAAAATATTGGATCATTTTTCGGCAAGACATTGCTCGATGTAAATATAATTTTAGAATTTCAATTTTTAATGCATATAAACAGTACAAAATCGTTTACATTTTTTGCAAAATTTAGTAAAATTTTAATTTTTGAATAGCTTCAAAAACGGTAAAAATGTATCTTTTAATAAAACTTCAAAAACTTGGATAAATAACATAACCGAAACTAAGATAAACAGTTTTTGCTATTGTACTTCCGATAACTTTGAGTTTAATCTGTTAACCGTTGAATAGCTTTAATTATTAACTGACTAACTTATGTCATGCAGGATAGATTTTTCATATGATTCTACTGGTAAACATGAATATCCATTTGTACTCGGTAAAAGTTGAAATATTTTTTCTTCTTTTTATGAAGGTCTTGGGGCAATACATTCCATTATACTATTCCGAAATTTCACAAAGGCACGATATATATAGTATTAATTTGTTTTCAGGTGTATACACTGTGTTTGCCCCAACAGACGACGCCGTTAATGCGCTTCCACAGGACATGTCGAATTCCATAGACTCGAGTCCAGAGCAGACAAAATCCCTTCTGCAATATCACATCATACCACAGAGGGTGAATCTGAATTCTTTGAGAAATGAAGAAACCTCGTCCACCTTGCTTCAGGGGCAGAAGATTCGCTTCAATGTCTATCAGGGAGCTCACATCAACTGCAAACAAGTATGAAACTCTTCTACGAGGACTCAGGTTCAATGATGTAGTTTAAGTAGTTTAAATAAGGGGGAAAGGAAAAACCTCGAATATTTTTTGATCCAGTGACCGGACTTTCACCTATTAGGGGTGATCAGATCTTCGGGGATTCAATCTTAATCGTTTGAGAGTCTAACATTAAATTTACTAATTAGCCCGCAATACATAAATTTAGAGAAAAAAAATCAATATATCTAAAATTCGATTTCTCAGGAATTTTCCGACCGATTATAGATAATATTCAATTTTGTATTTTGCTATATAAAGTTGCGTTCTTTAAAATAATGTAAAAATTTGTGTGCCTTACAATTCTAGTTTTTCATAAAATAATAGAAAATAATAAATACTTATTAAAACTTATTTTTTGCATAAAATTATGTTTGGGTAAACACATTTTATAACTGCGTGCAGAAATTTTTCGATTCGCTTAAAAAGTACTGAAATACACAAAGGCAAATTAACACTAAAAGGTCTAAAATTTTGTCTTGACATGATTATTCGAATCACACTTCCCGAATTTCATTAATATTATATGAAAAATGTATAAAGGGCAGACGTTTTTATTTATCTCTGAAAACAGGATAAAAATACAAAAAAAAATCGGAAACATTTCCTTCTCACAATTTTAACTAAATTTTATAAAGTAATGTGAGAGCGATCACCGACTAAGTTATTTTCTTTCTAACAAAAAAAAACCGCTATTTTTATAAATTCCGCTGCAAATTTGAAAAGAATGCTCCTTTATTGACGACTTGTCTATCATTTCACCATATTTTCCTTCTTGGCAACTTACAATTTTTTATTTTTTTATTTCCAATGAGCTGCACAATCGGTCTTGCCGATGAGCAGACCTAGTGCGTTCTCCAGAGGTGGTATCCACTCTTTCAGGACCACCACAATAGGTTAGATACCGTTGGTCATGCTAATTTGGACGTCTAGTTTCTGCCACACTAGATGGCAGCACCGAGACTCTATTTGGATGCCAAAGTGCACTAGGAATTTAATTTTGCCGGAAATGCCAAGAGCCAATGAGGCACTCCAGGGATCTTTTACATGCCGCATAATCATACGACATACGCATTCACTTTTAGCAATGATATCAAAAAGTTTTGCACTTCATTTCATTTTCTTCTAACAAAATCTTGCAAAACTTTGAAAACTTGTTGTTCAAAAATTCTTATCGAAGACATTTCTGCCTTTCATAAAGCAACGTAATTCAGCCAGCCACGTAATTCAATTTGCAATCTACAGACAAAAACAGTTTACTCTAATTATAAATCGAAATAGTTACTCAAAATAAAACATATATTTTTCCCTTTTTTAATCTTTTTGTTGCGATTTTAACATTAAATATACATATTTGCTTATAATGATAAGCACTCTATCTGTAACGAGGACAATTTATGAAATGTCGTTATGACGGTTTTTTATTCTACTTATGAAAATATTTCGCGTAGTCTAACACTGATAAGTGCTTTTAGAAAAGGAATACTTCGAAGTGAATATTAATTAAATGTTTTATTGTAGGTGGTGACGGCCTCAGGTACTCCAGTTGGGGATGCACTGGCCACAATGGGCTCCATTCAACTCATTCCAGTGACGCAAGTGCTCTACCAGCCCACGGGCAACCTCTTGAATATTATTGAGGCTTCACCTATTCTGCAGAATCTCGCTCAGGCCATGCGTACCTCCCAAGTCACATGGATGCTCTCAGGTGATTGAACAAACAATATTATTGAAATAATGCCTGGAATAAACACGGCATTGAAATGACTTATTAAATATATAAATTTACCTACTTAACTGTAAACGCAGTTTCAGTGGAAAATTTGCAATGAGTTAAACCCTTTAGTAATGCTTTATTCCCTTTAAGGAGCGTTCACACTACATGCAATTCATGCACCTCCAATTACCACAGAACGAGAACTGGAAGTTGAATTATCAGTTTTTTCCGGAAAAATATATTTTATCTATCAGGTTTTCCTTCTTTCTAAACGGAATTGCATGAAATTCATGCTGTGGGAACGGCTCTCAAAAAATAGAACTAAAGAAACTGGCCTTACTTCTACCAAAATGAAAAGGGGTACAAGGCTTAAAGGTGTTTTTCTAAGCTATTTCTCCGAGAGAAATATTTTTAAAAAAACTTCACTGCCTTAAACGCGAAAAATGCTATAATTTTATAAATATGTACTATGTTTCTACTATACGATCTCTTAAAATCTGTGGAATTGAAAGTCCTGTGGTCGAGCAGTACTATAGGTACAGGGATCTATAGAAAATTTTCTTCCCCTTCAGATCTACGTCTTAATTGAGGAAGTAAGAATCCCCTCGCAGAAGATCAAAATTGTGAGGGCATGTCTTGGGATCATCTCCAGGGATGTTTCCCAGACCGTTGCCAATAGCCCATAGAGCAGCTGTAGGGCGACGTAAATTAACTACAACAACTACATATTGACAATTTGTGCGATTTTTACAATTGGGTACTTGCACTTCAAAAAGATCACTATGTGACCTATGACATTAGCTCCAACTGATCGTTTATAAGCAAAATGGCGTGTTAAAGTTGACGTTTCTTGTCTACGTTTTTTACTTAACGTAGATTTATTATTTGTTTCTGTATTTTATTGTAACAGTGGTATATTTTTGCTCTGTGTACCTGTCAACTTCCATGTATAATTAGTTTGTCTACATGGTTTCATACCTGTCTTTGTGTTAAATAAGAAATATATATTATGAAGGAATTGAAATCTTTATGAAAGAATCTTTACATAAGAATATGAAATGTTTGACTGTGAATGTTTGAGTGAAAATGTTTGAGTGTTTGAATGAATGCTTAAATGTATAAGAATATAAATGTCAAGGGAATTGATACTTGAATTACTCGAAATAGAATGGAAAGAACAGTTTCAAACGTAAACAAATGCCACGTTTCAACAACTAATCAGGATCGATATACCCACATTGCATCAGTATCACTTTCATGTATCCCATTAGCGTAGAGCGCGATGGGCAGAATATAACTTAAGAGTCATGAGCAACAGCTATTATAATAGCATGTTATTTGCTGAATAGTGTTATGACATAGGACGACTAACAAAAAACTGTCTAAAAGTTGTTCATGTAATTTTATCTAATAAACATGGTTTTTATTAATTTTTTTTAGGAACAGGACCTCTGACTTTCTTCGCTCCGAGTGACACAGCTTTCCAATCACTGAGCCCAGAAGAAAGGAAATCCCTTATTGACAACAAACAGGCATTCACAGGTAATTTTCACTCATTATTGTGCTGAAATACTAAGAAAAGAAAACCAGCAAAACAGCAGGGGAATGTTAAGTATATCTGTTTGAGATATGAATGTTAAGTATAGCTTGTATAAAAATATATGAATATTAAGCATATCCATAGCCTGTATGTTAAGTTTATCTATAGTTATAAATGTTTAGTATATCTATAGCCAAAAATAACAATGTGTGAAGTAACACGCATTTAAAAAATACTTAAAAACCGTTTGAAAGATAAAGAGAAATAACACAATTATTTCATTTTTAGCTTTCATTATGGATGGGGGGGAAATAAAACATTTGTCTTCACAAAAATTACTAATATGAAAATCTATAACTAGTCCGGAAATCATAGAATACTTTTATAATTTTAAACCAAATTTGTAGCTAAATGATTAAATGTATTCATTAATCAATTAATTAATGTATTCATTAATCAGCTTAATGTATTCATTAATCAGCTGCCACACTTTAAAAAAAATTATGGAAAATTTGAATTCGTAGAAAAAAAGTTAAAGTTATATGTTTTTGCTTTTTCCAGCTACGTTTTTCATCAGGCACACATATCATTAACATTTCATTTAACATTTAGGTTTTGTTCACAGTGAACGTTGACTGTAGCGTCTCAACGTATTACGACCTCTGTGCTAGTTCAGAATCGACTAGTGAATAAAATTTTTGACACAACTTCTTACGTCAGAGAGCGTTTCCCAATCAGGCGAGTTGAACGTTTGAACATGAGCATTAAAAATCATACACTAAAATTTGATGGCGTTCACTATGAGTCCACCTTCATTTTTATAAAGGTAGCTATGAAATGAAGGACACATGTAGCTTGAGTAATAACGATGAGAAAATTAAAATATTCCAATTACGTGGAGTTTAACTTGCCAACCTTAATATAAAATTATTTATGTCTATTATAAAGAAGCCACAAAACCCTTTCCCGTCCTTCATAAACTACTATCAAAGTATTGGCCGGTGTGAATCCTCGCTCCCAAAATTAAAACAAACATTAAAATATCATTTTTCATTCTTTATATTAATTAAAACAATTGTCTTTCAAGAACTATAACTCAAAAAATTAGCACTGAAATAGGTGTTGAACACTTTAAATTGAATTCACTTTTGAAAATTCAAGAATTTATAAAGATATATATATATATATATATATGTGTCAGTCTCGGACGAGAGGTTAAAACCTCTAGTGGACGATATTTAGCATTTCCCGCTAGTGTGACGACTGATCAGTTTTCTTTTAATTTTTCATGTGATATTTTTATGTATTATTTGATACAATTTAATAAGCTTTAAGTTGAAATAATCATTTATTTATTCATTTATATATTCATCATTTAAATGATAAATCAATAATTGATTAATCTATCAGAGGATATGGCATACTAATTGTCTTAATAAGTAGGGGGGGAAATCTTTACAGTTCTTAAGATTCGTTGCACAGCAGTCAATAACTACATTTTTATTTTATTATTACTGTTTTTTTTTCGCAATAATTTATTTATCCTTTTCTTTATAAAAAAAATCTAAATAAAATGAATTCATCAATTATTTATTCGAGGAAAGTTGTAATTAAAAGAAGAAATGTTTCTCTAATGGCCGTTTTTAACCAAAAAATGTTGCATAGTATGGGCAATATCTGCCCCCTCACTTAAATATTAATTTCCAATCTCTAATGTGTGCATTTTTTTTTCAAACATTTTTACAAGGGTTCTAAAATCATGTATCAAGGTCGTACTATATGCATAAGTTTATTATATAATGTTTATCCTTCCAGAATTATTGAAGCGACATCTGGTGAGAGGAACATACTTCTCAAGTGGGGTTCAGGAAGATCTAGAGAAAAAGAGTGACAACAACCAGCCCCTGAAAATTTCTCTTAATGAAGGTAAAATCTTTTAATTAACAGAGCTGATATGTACCGTTGATTTCTTCTAGGGTTCCTATATCAAAACAAACTTACGACAGTTTCAACAAGAGGATTTAAAGTTGTCAGAAATAGGATTGCTGAGGAGAAAGTTAGAGGAGTTAGTTACCACATTTGACGAAGTCTCACATCTAGCCTTTCTTTCCCCCGTAACAAAATGATGTTATGAGCCAACGTTCGGTGCTTCTCTCTAAATACTCTACCTCAATATTTGAACTCAACAGGACAAATTTTGTTTTATAACCAGTGCTGAACAGCCGACCAAATTGGATTCACGATTATCAATGTTCAACTCCATAGCCTGGTAATTTCAAGACAAAGCTAAAAGACAAGAGAGCTCATAAACAAATCACATATTCCGGCAAAAATAAATGTAAATCAAATAATAACATACCTACGTCTTTCTGTAGCTATTTTCATACATAATTGAAAAAGATTTGGTTTGTCATTCTAACCAAAAAACGTGGAGTTCTACTAGTGTGGTCTAGATAGCAGAGTTGGCCGTTGATTACAGTAATCGATTACAACTGTAATTGATTACAGATAATTACAGCTATGTAATCAATTACTTGTAATCACGATTACAAGTAATCAATTACTTGTAATCGTGATTACAACTTTCAAANTATTTATTTATTATTTTATTTTATTTATTTATTATTTTATTTTATTTATTTATTATTTTATTTGAACTTACGAAGATCTATGACAACTTAAACCAATGATCTAAACAACAAAAAAAGCAATGTTTGACCTCTTATCGTAGAAGATTTGATGACCTCTTATCATAGAATTTTTAAACTTTCATTCAAATCCTTCCTGTAGAATGGGAGTTACAAATTTCTAATTACCACCAGTTGAATTTTAACCACCCTGGATACTATGATGAAATTAATCACTTTAAAAATCAATAAAGGTGAAGGATGGATCAAAATGACATTCAAATGAAATGCAGTTAATTTGAGGATGAAAGCGTTTCTCTATAGACACATGAACTTGCCTTCTGTAATTTTAATCCTTCCCCTCAATTATGTTGACCTCAATAGATAGGTCAGAATTCAGAAGTGTTTTTTTTTCCTCACTTAAATATTAATTTAAATCTCTAATGTGTGTATTTTTTCCCAAAATTTTTACAAAGGTTCTAAAATCATGTATCAAGTTCATATTATATGTGCATGAGTTTATTACATAATGTTTATCCTTCCAGATTTATTGAAGCGACATCTGGTGAGAGGAACATACTTCTCAAGTGGAGTTCAGGAAGATCTAGAGAAAAAGAGTGACAACAACCAGCCCCTGAAGATTTCTCTTAATGAAGGTAAAATCTTTTAATTAAAAGTGCTGATATGTACCGTTGATTTCTTCTAGGGTTCCTACAAAACTAACGACAAATTCAACAAGAGGATTTAAAGTTGCCAGAAATAGGGTCGCTGGGGAGAAAGTCAGTGGAGTTACTTACCACATTTGGCGAAGTCTCACATCTAGCCTTTCCTTCCTCCGTAACAAAATGATGTTATGAGTCAACGTTCGGTGCTTCTCTCTAAATACTTTACCTAAATATTTGAGCGCAACAGGACATATTTTGTTTTATAACCAGTGCTGAACAGTCGACCAAATCGGATTTACGATTATCAATGTTCAACTCCATAGCCTGGTAATTTAAAGACAAACCTAAAAGACAAGAGAGCTCATAAACAAATCACATATTCCGGCAAAAATAAATGTAAATCAAATAATAACATACCTACGTCTTTCTGTAGCTATTTTCATACATAGTTGAAAAAAGATTTGGTTTGTCATTCTAAACTAAAAATGTGGGCGAGATAGTACTGTTTTAAGGAGAACGACACCATCGAATAAATGCTTCAAAACCGCCCTCTTGTTTTATAATGCTTTCAAAATACGAATTTTTACAATTCATTACTTTTATAATAAAAGTGCTTTTTCCGAATTTCAATATGTTCTATTATCTTTTTGAAGTATATTCCCTAATTATACTTATTCTTTTGGACGCTAGAATAGAATTACCCTTTAACACTGACAACTTTGTTTTGATGTAAGTATTCTGAGTGAGAGTAATGAGGAAGGAAGGAGAATGAAAAATAAATAATTTGTGATTCTTAGAATTATTTTACTTTAAATCTTCATTCTTTACATTCATTTTAGGTGTTATGACAGTCAATTCTGTTCCGGTATCATTCTCAGATATCACAGCTACGAACGGAGTACTCCATGTGATAGACCAGTTCTTACTATAACTGCTACGACCATACCTGTTAACAAGGAACCATTTATTTCAGCCAAATATGTTACTTGTTCCAAATGAGAAAGGAACATGCCATTTTTTTATGTTGCATTTTTGTTACAATAAAAGTTTTTTTGAAAAAAAAACTGCTGCATTTTTTCTTTGAATTTAAGTGTTACACACACACGAAATAAAAAATAAATACATAAAACAAAATAATAAAAAAACAGGGGTTGCAAAAAGAGGCGCTCAAAAAATGCATTTAAGAACATTATTCGGAACGCAACGCTCGAATACGCCATCTGGGGGAGAAGATAGGTTCCATATCTTGACCTACTCCTTTCCCTCTCCTCATCTTTTCTGTTGTATAGGAATATACAACGATATTTTCCCCTTTCTTATTATTTGTCGTACTTAACTGTCAAAAATATTTTTTTAAATTTCCGCGACACTTTTTTTAAAACTATGTTCAATGTAGTTTTCAGTTCCATATAGTTTCCGAACTTAAACGTTTTTAATCTATCTGAAAATCAAGACAAAAACTAACGTACTTCCTTCTCCTCACACGCTAACGATGAAAGCATTCGAAATGTTGCCATCGGTAGAGAGTTCTACTTTACACCAGCTGTAGCCTATTTTGATCACCAAAATGTCATGTTTTCGCTGATAATTTCATATCACATGTCGTGTGTTTTCGCTGATATTTTTCTAACTGGGGTACATATGAAAACTATTTTATGAATTTTTATTCTCGACTTCTAATCCCCTCTGCAGAGGTCAAAAATTGTGATGGCATGTATTCGAATAATCTTTAGGGATGTTTCCCAGACCGTCTCCAATAGCCTATTGTGCAGCCCTAGTGCGATATGATTCATACTACTAACGAAAATATTCATACTACTAAATTTCTAATAGACGCCGACCAGGTGGCCGAGTGGTTAGTGCGCCTGACTGTGGAGCCGATGGTTGCGGGTTCGAATCCCGCTCAGGGCATGGATGTTTCTTTCTCTCTCTCTCTCTCTCTCTTTCTCTGTTCTATATCCTTTCTTCTGTGTGAATGTAACCCGCCTTATAAACGGTGGCTTAGCCGTAAGTGCTCACTGGGTAACGATAAGAGAGTAGCAATACTGGCATTTCTGAGGCCAATGGGAAATAGACCCAAGTGCCCGCCATTAACCAAAAAAAAAACTCTAATACAATATAATTCAAACAAAAATCATTGTGAACTCAACAATCTCGCGTCACAAATAATAAAACATAAATAAATTTTCAGACTATTTTTTATTCAATTATTAGGTTGTTAAAAAAGTTCTGAGACACCCTTGCAGCATTCCTTGAAGAAAGATTTCGTCTATAGCATTAACGAATTAAAACCAGAAGTTTAGTTTCATCCAGTTATTTAGGGCTTATTGATGTAAGTTTAAATTAAGAACACCAGAAAACAATAAGACACAATAAAAATTCACGAAAGTTGAAATTTTTGCAAGTGTAGCAGAACTTTTTTTACGACTTAATATTACCCATTTTCGCCTAAACTTTTTCTTTATCCATAAAACTGAAAAATGAAACAAAGTCAGCGGCTACCAAATTTTTTTATTCTAGACTTTTTTTTAATGGTATTGGTATCACTGATCAACGTAGATATTTAGATTGCTGATAAGAAACAACCTGAACTAGGGATGAAAGCTACCAAATTCGCTGCTTCACCTCGCGGATGTTCCTTTTATTAAGTTAAGGACCGTTCATGCTACAAGCGATTTCACACACTTCCTATCGGCATCGAAGGAGAATCTGATTAGCAAAATATATTCTTCCGCGATAAACTCACTGTTCATTACTGTCAATCAGTTTATCCATCTCTCAAGACCACGATCAGAGATACGTAAATCAATTTCAGTGTAAATGGCTCTTAATTCAACTTCAATTTCTACAAGCCTCCAAATATTTGCACTGTTAAAAGTTATACTGGTTCATTTTTATTTATTATAAGAAATGAATATTTATTACTTTTCTTTTATCGTTCTTGCCGAAATTCAAGGGTGAGAATAGACGCTGGAAAAAGCGATAGTGGTGGAATTAGTCAAATCTATCACATATAACATAATTCACCAATTAGACGTTCAGATTTCTGTCACAGAGTCTAGTGGACGTCGATTTCACATTAATGATTACAAGTTATGAAACAAGAAACGCATCCCCTGCCTTAAATTCACTTGGTTTCACCAAGCAGGCTTGCCGGTATTGGCAAGTGGCACTCGAAGCAACAACAACACAATTTAATATAGAACGATACCACGCAGTCTCAACCCCTTTGCAGGCTTATCAAAGTGGTCACTGACCACAGATAATGATGCTTGACCTTAGTGTTCTACTAACAATCGCGTTTTAACGATCAGTCCACTACGGAAACCATGTTTAGGGCAATAGCATGCAATGTAAATGCTCTCACTACATGCAATTCAAAATGGAGGACCTGATTACTGAGTTTTTTTAAAGAATGTTTTTTCCACAATTCGCGATCGCTAAGCTCGAATACGCCTTATGGGGAGACGACCAGTTCTATGCCTTGACCCTCCCCCCTGCTCTTTCCTTTTTTCAGTTGTATGGATGGTGTTTTTAATATAAAAGAAAACAACAACAATCTGTAGCTCTTGACCTGCTCTACCTCCGGTTAGAAAGTATACAGCTGCTTACTACCATTTATTCTGCGAAGCGATATTTTAAAATGGATACCTTTGTTTTTAATGAAAAATAATAAATTTTATAATTTTCGAGCTTAAATCTGCTATATTTCATAAAATATTAATGATATTTAGTAATTCTGGTGAGTTTGCGGTGAAAATTTTATTTAATTATTTGGAGAAATATTGTTAAAAAAGGTGATATGGTTGCTAGATTTAGAAAGAACTCACTTTTTTGGCAGTTCTGATTTGGCCTCTTTTTACGTGCTTATTACTGTATGTTTTTGGGGCAAGCCGTTCACCATCGTACGTTAGTGTTAGCATATTCTTCGAACAGCGAGATTAAGTTCATTTTACAAATTATCATTTTGTTTTAAATTCTGTATATTGTTAACAAAATAAGAAGTGCCTTATGACGATTCTTTTTTCAAATGAGTATTCTTAAGCCTTGAAATGATAGGTCTTCAAATGATAATTTGTAAATACAAATAATAAATTAGGTTGGTTGTTGTAGTTCATTTACGTCGCACTAGAGCTATACGATGGGCTATTGGTGACGAACTGGGAAACATCCCTGAGGATGATCCGAAGACATGCCATCACAATTTTGATCCTCTGCAGAGGGGATGGCACCCCCGCTTCGGTACCCCGACTACCTGCACGCGAAGTCGAGCACTTTACGGTAGAACAGTTTAACGAGGACCCATACTGCACACCCTCGGTCCCTAGGCAGACTGATCCAAGCGGTCACCCACCCGCACACTGACGGCAGCCAGTGATGTTGTTGTTGACTTCGGTGATCTGATGGGAACCCTGCAGTTGAATTTAACTATCATTTAACTGCGGGACGTGAGTAGCATACGATAAGTTTTGTAACGTATATGTTTTGTAACGTCATGGTAAGTTTCAATTTCTGTGTTTTCATAGTCTAAAAAATAAAGGAGCTGCAATAGAAGTCATAAAATTTAGTTCCAATAAAACTAAATGTCGCTCCATAAACTTAAATTTAAATATTAATTCCAATCATAAATTAATAATAGTACTTAAATTTCGTTTCGTTAAAATTTGTGTCCAAAGTAAATCATTAAATACCTTCTTTTTTTTCACTCCTAAGAAAATGATTATTCTGCAATGTATGCGAATTCAAGCTATATTTAAATACTTCTTTATATGCAAGCTATACTATCAAACACTATATTTTTTCACCCAATCTTTATCCTTTTTAACTTCGTCTACTTTAAAATACTGAACTTATAACGAAGCATGAAGGGGTAGTGCAATAGTATGGAGAAGATGAAGGGTAGTAGAATAATATATAAATATTTTTCTTTTTCATGAAAAAAGGAGAAACAATTCTTAACTTTCAGCCAAAGAATACATAAAGTTGTCGATTATGAACTCTAAGACTAATTACATTGCTATTATTTTATTAGGAAACTATCTAATGAATGTTCGGGTTAAGCAAAATATTTTATGAATGTGATTTAATAATGAAGTTTAGAAATAAAGTTTTAGGGGTCATTAAATTTATGTATTTTAGACATTTAATGAAAAATTCAGAATATATTTTTGAAATAGTGAATTGCTCACTATAGAGCAGGGGTTTCCAACTTACATGAGGCCGGGGGCCACAATTAAAAACGCCAATCAAATGGCGGGCAGCAACTTTAGTAAAATTTTATGTAGGGCTCTTTTATGTTTGAAGGAACATTAAATATTACTGTCAGATTTTTACCAAGTTATACAAAACAAAAGTATTGAATTACAAATTAAAATAAGAAGTAGATTTTTAAAAATATTTAATTGCATATTAAAAAATTTGGGCTACAATAACTTTAATGTGCACCCATGTATTAAACAATTAATGTGCAACAGATATCTAATTGTTAAAATGTAAAACTTTGAAAAGGTTTGTATTAAAACTTACATACTAGCACACAAAGTGTTCAATGACAAAATTGAGGTTTGTCTGCTGCAACCACCAGAGAATAGATATTTGCATTTTAAATTTAAAATTTACAAATGTGTGAGTGTAAATATTTTCGTCGAAAATGAGTGGTTTCAAAAAGTTAAATCGGAGAATTATATTCACGAAATACAAAGAAAAAAAATGAAATAAAAAAGAGCAACATACACGATTATTTTTGTATTTGAATAATTTTTTTTTTTTTTTTTTACTTTTNAATTTTTTTTGCACCGTTGGTATGATAAATTTCACAGAAACGGAGAAATTAGGTTTTTATTAACGAGAAAAAAATTTTAAACCCATATAGATTTTTTACGAAAATTGTCCGCAAAAAAATGACAACTTATATATTTTAGTTCGTGGGCCCCAAAAAAAGGCTTCGCGGGCCGTATACGGCCTCCGGGTCGCCAGTTGGAAACCACTGCTATAGGGTAACTACGGTCTACATTTACATAAAAATGCTCCAGTTTTTTTTTTCTCTCTCTCTCTCTCTCTTTTCCGACTACTGTATTTACTGCATTAATTACAATCGTCTTTTGGGGGACATCTAATCAAGTAGTTTATTTCGAGAATCCAGGCACCTCTTTACGCCATTGACACCCTAATAACCTTCGGTTTCTTTTTCGACCGTGACCTTCAAGGTTACGAATCGACTCTCTCAATATCTTTACATGAAGGCGTGTCCTTCATTTCCCTCGTAGTTATTTGTTGTAGAAATTCAATCAACTAGTGCGCTGCGCCCCCTGCTCGCTAACGGTCGCCAACCCTCGAAAATCGCTACGCAATCTTATACGGTTTGCTTCGCAAACCAAGCTCGCTTCGCTTTCTACTAACTTGGGTACATTGCAAATGCACAAAATTCTAAGAATTCAAAACAATCATTCAAATCCATATAACAACTTTTAAAAAAAAAAATTACATCTTTTTAGTAAATACTAAGTCATTAAAATAAATTTGAATTCAAATAAATGACATGTAATTCGTTAAACCTATTAGAAATGTGCTACAGTATAAAATCTTAAGATAAAATTTCTAAAACTGATATCTCTTTAAGAAGGTTAAAATTTTGGCTATAATTAAGTCTATTAAAAATTGAAATAAGTGAATTGCAATGGAAAAACCTGCATAAACAAATAAATTCTAGTAAAACAAATAAATTCGTGATATAAATCAAAAATCGTTAAATAAATTCGTAATATATAAATTCGTGAAAAAAAGCGCTTTCGACAAAATACTAAAATAGAGATCTATCGACAAAGGCTACTCACTTCTGCCTAGCTTATGCTCTCTCTGGTTATTTCAGTTTCCGTTTTTAAAAGCGCTATATGTTGAGCCATCTCAGCTAGATTTGGCATGTGACATTTTTAGCGGCAATCATTGGTCGATTTTCTGGCATTGCCATTCGAGGAGTTGTGATGAGGCTTTTTTTGTCGCCGTGTAAGAGAAATATATATATAGATGTTCTATGAGAAGAGTGGTATGTCATTGTGTTGAATTTCGTCCACTCGCTTAGAAATAGATGTCTCTCTGCCATTGCCTATTATTTTGTTGCTTAAAAGATTCATTTATTTTGAATTTTTGAAGAAAATAAATAAATATTTTTAAATGATAATATTCTGTAGGAAAGGAAAAAATCTATTACAGTTAATTTGGCGAACTTCATTTTTTTATTGTTTTGAAATTTCCTTTGACATTAAAATTGACCATTAAGGCTACATAGTATGTAACGTTATGAAATGTTATAAATGTGCTAATTTTTTTGAAAGAAAAATATTATTTAAATAATCCAAGAAAAGTTTGGAATTGTTAAAAAGGCTTGTTTCTTTAAAAATTATGCTAAATTCGTATACTGATGTTTATTTTGAATATTTACTCTTAAAAAAATGTTCAAAAGTCTGGGATTATGCTCTATTTATATTTAATTTGCTAAATGTTTTAGCTGGTGCAAATTGATAAAGCTCAATCAATTAAATTTTAGCGTAAATATTTTTTTTGTTTAAAACTATAAAATGATGTTATTCGAACTATTTAAAAAGATGCGACGAGGTTGCAATGCATGCAGTTAGACTATTTTTATGTATTAGCTTATATTTAATTTCATTTTTGTCAACTTAAAATTCTAGAGGACAACTAAGCTCTGTTTTTTTTTTTCTTTTTGTCAAATGAAAAAAATATTGGTTATACTGCCACATAAACAGAATATAATGTGCAACTCCTACATTGTTTTGATTTAAAAATAGTAATACACCATGTTGTATTTTAAATTCAGAGATTTATTTATTTTTTTAAATTTTTAATTTATCTCAATATTTATGAAGTTCCATCTTTCCCCTCTTGTAAAAATGAAAAGGTTCTGCTTATATCGTCAAACAGAATGTAATAGGGAATTACTAAATTCTTTTTGTTTTGAAACAACGTACATTGTAATATTGAAACTTTTTTAATTCTCTAAACCTTCTAAATTATTTTATGCTTGTTAAAAAGAAGCAAATTTTGTAAGAGAATTTTTCTGCGTCACTCATTTCTCCTGAAAGTGCATTAAAAAGTTTCTATTATTATTTATTATATTTTATTACACTAACAAATATGCTTTTGAAGAGTTTTCAACCATTTTGAACTACCCGATCTAAAGTATAATCACAAAAAAAAAAAAAAAAAATATGTATACATAAAAAAAAGGACGGAATATAGTTTTTTCACCGAACCTAAACAATAGAGAATAAAGCAAAAATTAATATGCAACTGCTTTCTTTTTGTTTAAAAAATAAGCAGAAAAAAAATTTATCGCGATATTTTTTTACTCTTAGAAAGAAAAAATACTTTTCCTAACAACATTTTCAGATTAATAGAAAAATATGTATCTGCTACAAAAATACTTGCCATTCTAAACTATCTTTCAAATATATAAAAAGGTGGAAACTTTTTTCCTTAGACCTGTTATTTGGAACAGGTATTATTTTGTATCGTAACACCTGGAACCTGTTATTTGAAAATACCTGTTATTGCCCATCCCCATCATTAACGAACACTGGCGATGTGGCGATTTTATAGATAGAAAAAGTCGCCACGATGATTGAAGACGAGCGATTAATTCTCACTTGGGCCGGATCACGCTATTGGTTGAAAATGACATCACTGTTTAGGGGAAGGGAGATGGTGGCTGTTGGCTGGTGTTTGTATGAGTTTGGCGACAAATTTCGTATGCACACGTGCTCACTCGGAATTTATTTATTCCTTGTAAATNAGAGATAAATTTTTTTTTTAATTTCTAATTTATCTCAATATTTATGAAGTTCCACCTTTCCCCTCTTGCAGAAATGAAAAGGTTCTGGTTATATCGTCAAACAGAATGTTATAGGGAATTCCTAAATTCTTCTTATTTTGAAACAACGTACATTGTAATATTCGATCTTTCTTAACTATCTTTCAAACTATCTTGCCATTCTAAACTATCTTTCAAATATAAAAAAGTGGAAATTTTTTTCCTTAGACCTGTTATTTGGAACAGGTATTATTTTGTATCGTAACAAGCTCGAACCTGTTACTTGAAAATACCTGTCATTGCCCATCCCCAACACTAACGAACACTGGCGATGTGGCGATTTTATAGATAGAAAAAGTCGCCACGATGATTGAAGAAGGTAACCCACTTTTTGTTGCCACCGAAAAAATAGAATCTTCACTTTCTCTTACGGGTTCCTTACGTCTGTGAAAATCATGAATGTAAAAAGCTATAAGCTGAAAAAAAAATCTCGTCTAGCATAGTAGATGAGTTAGGAAATCCGATTCGGAATAATTCCGAAATGTGCTCTAAATTTGTACATCATTTATCATATTAATCTTGCTTTAATATTTGTGAAATATATTCATTGATTTTAGTTTTTTTGCAAACTTCTTACACACGTTTTGTCGAATTGTATGGCAAGAAGTGTTTTAAAATTATGTGAAAGCTTAATTTCTTGAAACTGTTTACTTGATACAGATCTTGTTTGTATGGCACAATTATCTTCATACATTAGGGAATCTTCATTATGAATCTAAAGACAGACATTGTCATTGCAAATATTATTTAGAATTTCCTTGTACTCATGACTATGCATTTAAAACTTATGTTTTAAAGTTATTTCGGCAGTTTGTGTTAAAGTGTCTAAAATTGAAAACAGTCTCAGGAAATCTCTTCATAATGTTTGTGTGAAAAGTTGTGTTATTCATGAAGTAAAGGGAGTATGCTATTTGAGCTATGTTTGTCATAGAAAAATAATGGTTTGCCAAAGCAATTTCGTTTTTAGACAAACATAAAAAATTTTTTATTTTGTTAGCCTGCTAAGCAATTAACAATAGTATAGATTAGGATATCTAAATTTTTATGAAGCATATTTGATTAATTTTTTGTTCACACTATTTTAAATAAGTTTCAAAATCATATTTCTTAGTTTGTTTTTGAAATTTAATGTAATTGGTCTGATAAATTTACCATTTAAAGCTTAAGTAATTATCACATTTATGTGACATTATTTTCAACTTAAATTAGTTTCAACAATTTTATTTAAATGCACGCATTTTTACACAAGGTGATATGAAATGAACAAAGACTAATATTTCTAAGTATTAGACGACCATTCATGTTGGATTCTAGTGTAAGATGTATGTAATAAGAGTTTTTCACAAAAAAGTAATCTAACTGATACTGGTTAATAACCTGACTCTTGTAATTATACTTAATAAGAGTTTTGCGCAAAGAAGTAATGTGACTGAATACAGTCATGTTCATATTGGCGTGAGGCCTCATTCTCGTAGCATATTCAATGAGAATTTTTCCCATAGAAGTGACATGACTAAGCGCAATCATGTTCACATTGGTGAAAAACTTTTTTCCTGTGATATATGTAATAAGAGTTTTTCAAACAGAAGTAATCTGACTAATCATAGTTATGTTCATACTGGTGAGAAACCTTATTCTTGTAGTATATGTAATAAGAGTTTTTCACAACGTAATCATCTGACTAGACACAATCTTATTCACACTGGTGAGAAACCTTTTTCTTGTAGTATATGTAATAAGAGTTTTTCACGAAAAAGTATTCTGACTGTACACTATCGTGTTCACACTGGTGAGAAACCTTTTTCCTGTAGTATATGTAATAAGAGTTTTTCAAACAAAAGATATCTGAATAAACACAGTTATGTTCATACTGGTGTGAAGCCTCATTCTTGTAGCATATGCAATAAGAGTTTTTCCCACAGCAGTGACATGACTAGACACAATCGTGTTCACACTGGTGAGAAGCTTTATTCTTGTAGTATATGTAACGTAAGTTTTTCAAGCAGAGGTAGTCTGACTTCACACGTTTATGTTCATAGTGGTGAGAAGCCTTATACTTGTAATATATGTAACAAAAGTTTTTCACAAAGAGCTCGACTGACTAGACACAATCGTGTTCACACTGGTGAGAAACCTTATTCTTGTAGTATATGTAATAAGAAATTTTCACACAAAAGTAATATGACAAAGCATTTTCGTGTTCATACTAGTAAGAATCCTAATTCTTGTTGTTAATTCTTTGAGTTTATAAAGGAATTTTATGCTCATTGTTCTGTTCATACTACTAAGTTTATTCATATAATGTTTAAATGATAGTGTAATCTGTTTACAAGTGTAATATTATGTTCATAAAGATAGTACAACCTGATAAATAAACCTGTGCACAATTATTTTCATTTTAGTAAGAAATCTCACCAATGTCTCACATAATGTAACAAGTTTCATAGAAAAATATTTTAACTGTCTGCAAATTTGTCCAGGGCAACTACTTTTAAGTACAAATTGAAAGTTGGTTGTGTTAAGGTAGGGTGACCCGGGGTAATTCACGATCACTCTGTTTCTGGGGTAAATAATAATCACCTAAGTTTTATTTTTTTAAGAAAAAAAATTTTTTTTTTATTTGAGACATGGACAAGAATGCTGGTACACTTTACTAAAGTATAACTACATTTACTTAATAATAGTTTTTTGTATAATTTAACAGAATAAGTATCTTTTGAACTGCTTTCTGTATTTTCCATTTCAAAGATGGGTTTCAAAATGCGCACATTTCTGCAATGATCTCCCTCCTTCTCTTAATAATAAATATTTTGCATTACTTTCTTTTTCTTTGATATGAAAATAGTGTAAGCTTTTGTTTAATTGTTTCACATCTACTGTAAACATTATAATTGATTATAGGAAACTATATGAAATGTTGCCCCCCTACAGATGGGGTAATTATTGATCACTGGGGTAATTCCTGATCATTGTCATTTTTTTTTTTATAAATTGTATTAAAAATAGCTAATTGTCTTTTATCAAATAACAATTCATATTTATTAAATGAAACAACTATAAAATATATTTTAACTTTAATCACAAAATTTGTTTTTAACTTTATACATGACAAATGTGTTCTGATTTGCACCATTTCTGGTTTGTCTTACCTTGCTTCTATCTAAATTTGTTAGAATAACATTGTTAGAATAATTTTTATGTTTATAAATTAGCCTAATATAAATATGATGTGAAATTATAAGCCTAAAAAGGATAATAAGCTTCTAGAAAGCAAAATTAGTGGATTTCTTTTAATGATTGAAAACTAAAATTTCAGTGTGAGAGCTGCTGCCAGAGCTGTTGACATACCTTACTTAACCTTACACTCACTTAATGAAGTTAGAAAATCCAGCAAAAGTAACCCATGTGGGAACTCTTTCTTATATTCCAGCAGAACATGAGAATGAGTTGGCTGCTTGCCTAATATGTATGGCACGATATAAAGAGTTTTAGAAAATTTAAAGTGTTAATCTTTATTCCTGCTTTTTACAAATTGTTTTATTAGCTGCTTAAACATATATTTTTGGCTTATTTGTTTGATCTTGATGTCTTATTTGCTAATTACCATTGTATAATTATTTTTAAATTGCCCCTTTACTATAAAAACTGGTGATCAGTAATTACCCCAGAAACGATCAAGAGATGGGGTAACTCCTGATCACTAAAAATTTTAAATGTTTTAAATTCTAATTAGATTTTCAAACTAAAGAAGGTAGCATAGGACTTATCTCATACAGCCTCAAACTTCAAGTAAATATTAAAATTCTATCTTGAATAGTTTTTTTACAAAATAGATGTTTGCATTTTTTTATCAGAAATTACCCCAGGTCACCCTACCAATTTTTTTTTATTTGTAATTCAGTTGGGCAGAGCTGATATTCAATATCATGGGACTTAGAAATTCAAGAAATAGTGATTTACTGATTATCGTCTGAGCGTTAGGCTTGCTTACTTCTAAATTATTAAATCCTTTTTGTTTGAAAGCAAACCATAGTATTCGTTTTAAGCCTAATGCCTGCATATTTCACTATTTAAATATATTGTTTCTGATTCCAATTAGACAATTAAGGTTCATCATAACTTTTGGTAATAAATAGGATATGACAACCCTCATATTTCCACGTAAGGGTTGCCAATTTTAAATTTATCATGTCAAAGAGCAGGAATGCCAGGATTTGGTCATTTTTTATAATTCGAATTAGATTTGGAAATTCTTTTATTGTTCTAGAAGGGTAAACAAAATTACATTTCCCTCCACTAATATTGGTAATAAGGGATGCTTTGATTAGTTTTTTTTATTTATTATTAATTTATTTAGAGGATCTAATTATTAATTTTTATGTAAATAAATAAAGAATTTTAAAGTTTTTCCCTCTGATTCTTTTCTTTTTGATGTGTATAAACTTCAAACCATTAAACATGATTTTTTTTTAAACCAAAGCATAATTTTGAAATCATTATTTTCAAAGTGTGAAAGAAATTTTTTTTTTCAAAAATTATGTGGTAAAGATCCAGTTTTTTTTTTTAAATAGACAAGTTTGATTTTGTGACAAAATACTTAAATTAATTAAAAAATGAAAATTGGAATACCAATTCACATTTAGGTTAAATTATATAAAATACCATTTTAAACATAAAAATTAAAATTAAAAATTATCCAAAAAATTAGGAGCAATACTAAAAAATTTACTTAAACTTGATAATTTTGTTGCTTTTTCTCTTGCTACTTCATATTTTACAATTAAGCATAAGAATTGAAATAATTTTGAAAACTTATATGCAGATAGAAAATGATTTATTTGATAAAATGCAATCAATATATTTTACTCATTCTGCTAACATTTTAACAATCAATCATTTTATTCATTTATTTAAATTATGAATTTTTTATTTTGAAAGAAAAAACATTGCAGAATATACTTTCCTTAAAAAAATTTATAAGCATGTGTTTAGATGTTTTTCAAAATTTTACGGCAAAATTTTTTCGTTTTATATTTAAAATAATTGTTTTTTACTGTAGTAATCAATTAGTAATAAGTAAAATCACTTTTTTGTTGCATGTTTTCAAATAAATTTATTTTGCTTTTAACTTATTACGAGTAATATAAGTAGTTTTTCATGTTGTGTACAAAATTTAATTTTTATTGCTTCTAAGTTTCTCTAATATTTTTAAATTAATTTATTTTACATTGATATATTACATAAATTTATTAACCTTTTGTGAGTAATCTAAGTAATTTTTCACATTATGTACAAAATTCAACTTAATTGACAAACAAAATTTAACTTTTAGTGTTCTAAAGTCATGTTTTATATTCAAAAATATTTACGTTTCTATTCTGTAATAGTTGTGTAACTTAGCAATTAATAATTTTTTTATTTTTTATCAAAAATATGCTGTAAGTCCAATTACTGTGAAACATTTGATTAGCACAAAAAACAGCATTGTGAAAGTTTTCGTGGTGTTTTTTGCCTTATTCTTAATTGAAATAGAATTCTAAATTTCATTCAGAATATATAAAAAGAAAAGAATGATTACCATATCTTTGATATAAAAAAAAATTTTGGTTGTGATAAATTTATGACCCTCAGTGGTTTAGTGGTAGTGTTTCGCGCTCCCGTGTCACAGTTCCTGGGTTTGATCCTCGAGCCGGGCAAGGTTGACTCAGCCTTTCATCCCTTCAGTGGGTCAATAAATGAGTACCGAGCATGCTTGGGAACTAAACATGGGGGGTTTCACGTTCGTCTGACCACCTAACTGAACATCTGCTCCTGCACCCCAGAACTCAAGGTCAAGAAAACTGAGATGGGCACAGTAGACCTTAGCCCTCTATGGGCTGTCGCGCCACTGAGTTTAGAGTTTGATAAATTTATGCTAATATATTAAACATATTTTTTTCATATACTTTTTACAAAAATATTAATTTTATTTGTTGTCTAACTTATGGGCTAATGTTAGAGTTGGGCTTCGATTACAACTATAATTGATTGCAGATAATTACTGCTATATAATCAATTGCTTGTTATCCTAATTGCGATTACAAATAATCATAATTTTTAAATTCATCAGACATATTTTCATTACAACTGAAATCGAGGTTACATAACCAATTACTGTAATCATGATTACAAGTAATCAAAAAATATGATTACATGTAATCTTGATTATAATTACAATTAATCTAAATATATGATTACAAGACTATTGTATACTTATAAATTATTATATTTTGCAGTAGAGATTATAATTGTACGTATTGACATTTTGTGTGTGTGTATGAACTAAAATGTATATGCATTTATCTAATGCATATATAGATGAATGCATATGTACAGATATTCATTCTAGTTGCATACACTTATTTCGTATGCAGGAAATGTATATTTTTATACATGTAATAATTACATATGCATGTGCAAAAAATATAGACTTGTGCAATATGAATGTAAGCATTTTATACAAACACTTGTATATGTAAAATGTATATGTTCATGTAGCTTGTTGCTCTATTCAAGCATCGACATCGTGCTTCCGATCCATCATGTCAACAGCACTGAAATAAGCGGTACTTTCTGTTAGCCTAAAAAATCAATGTTTTTTTTATTATTTTTTTTATTCCATTTTTTAATAAGCAAAAAAGCCTGTATATGTAAATAAACAAACGCTCAATACAATGGAACGTCAAACAAAAAAAGCAAAAGTTACACAGCATTATCGTGATGAGTATAGTGTAGAATAGCTGTGTTTTATAAAATCGAAAGTGTAGGAAGTACACTTGTTCTTCACCGTATGTTCTACGGTTTACTGTTTTGCCAAAGTTGATGCTTCTAGTACTTCTGATACCTCACAGCAATGCCTACACAGAAAGCGTATTTAGCATTGTACGAAAAAACCACAATGATTTCCAGCCTAATTTAGGAACTGACACTTTGTCTGCTCTTTTTATAGAAAAAGCAAAAGCATTAACCAACAAAAATGTGTGTTTTGAAAGGAAATTTTCCCAAAAATAGTTTAAATTTATTGAAATTATTGCATCATATCTTAAAAATGATTTATTTTGTGTTTGTGAAGTTATTTTATTCGTTTTTAAACATTATGGTATGTTCTAGGATTTTATCACTAGATTATGAAATTATATATATATTATTGAGAGCTTTTAGATTTAAAGAAATAATTATTAATAAAGGTTATTTAATTTGACAAAATTTTGCAATTTTCTATTTTTAGGTATTTTATTATTTATAAAAATTTTATTATATTTTTTTTTTATTACCTTCTATTATTGATAATTATTTTTTTTTTAATATTTGCAATTGATAAAGAGTGTAGCTTTATACCACTAAAATCTTGCAGTTTTAAAGCTACAATAAATATCAAAATAAAGCACAATAAATAAGCTTTAATAAATGGGTAGAATACATGAAATAAACTTTAAACTAGCATTTTTTAAATAATTGTTAGTTTAAATAATGTGAAAAAAAATTTGCATTGCAATTTTTAAAAAAAACTGCTTTTTCAATTTTTCACTTTCTTTTTATGACTCTTCTTTTTTTTTTTCGCAATTACCAACTTATTCATTTTAATAATTGCAAGTTATTTTTTCAAAAAAAACATTATTTTCTTCTCTTTTATAATATTTTTTATAATAAATTACAATTCGCAACTCAAACAATGCAATATTTATTTTTCAAATTTAATAATTATCTCTTTTTAGAAAATGGTATTTTCAATCGTTGTGTTATATTGAACTAAATTCTCTGCTGTTAATTTTTTGCCTTTTATTGCCCTCTTACATTAAACCCAACTCAGAAGACAAGGATGCCAAGTAGTCATACTACTTCATTTAAGAATTTCATGCTAGAGTTATTAGTTACACAATTTCACTGTTGTCGTTCTTACCCATAAGGGCTATTCGTTTTTAAAGTTTAACTCGTTTCAAATATTTTTAATACTTTCATTTAAACACATTTTCAATTTCAAAATATCCTCAATTGTTTTTATAGTTGATGCTGGATTTTATTTTTTTGCCTTATCATTTAACATTGTTCATGTAAATAAATTATGAAAAAGTCATTCGGAAAAATATTTGTTTTAAGTGCCGCATAAATTTGTAGAAGACTTTTTGAATTAGAATTAATTGCATCAATCTAGAGAACTTAAAATATTATTTGAATAATACCAAAAAAAGAGTAGTATTATAATGACCAATGAATAAAACAGAATATATTAGTTAATATTTTTTTATATTTTTTATCTAATATTTTTTTTAAAAATCTCAAAACAGAGAATACAATTATGCTTGATTTTTTCTCTCCCTAAAATTCGTAATACTAACAATAAGTATTTACAAAAGTTCAAATGTCAAACAACAGTTTAAGAAATAACTATAAAGTTTTCTTTAGTCTAGCATTTTTTTAGTACAATTTTTAAACAAAATATTTAAAACAACGTGATTTTAGAAATTTTTTAATTTTTATTTTAACAAATTTTTTTCTTAAAATATTACATAATTTTGAGAAAAAAAATTTTCGAGTATATTTCGATGTTATAATTATAAGACTGGAAATATAAATAATTTTTTCTTGGAAAATTGAGAACTGGAAAATTAAGGAAATAAATAATAAAAAAAAAGATTTCTTAATTATGCATCTAAATTTATCAGCAACTTTATAATAATTCAAAAAAAAAAAAATTTATTGAAAAAGTTTTTCTTCTTTATATTCCGGTCTTTTTATTACACTCTTATATTGAATCCAACTCAGAAGACAACGGTGCCAAGTCGTTAGAACTTTTGGGATTTAGAACATTAAGTTATACATTTTCATTGCTTTCGGTCTAGCCATAAGGATTATTCGTGATTTTATTTTATTACAAATTCGTGTTAGTAGTTTAACTCGATGCACATATCAAGTAGTTTTAATTGCACACATTTTTAATAAAATTCTCTCAATTGACGCAGGATATTTTTTTCTTATGATTTACCATTCAAAAGAAATTCTTATGATTTACCATTCATAATTCAAAAGAAATTCGTAAAAATCTTTTTGAAGTAGAATTAATCGCATACATTAAGATAATTTGAAGTATTATTTGAATAAAAACATAACGCTAGTTTAATAATAACCAATGAATATCTTTAGAATAACTTAGCTGATACTTGATGAAGAATCTCAAAACAGAAAAGAAAATAATGCTTTAGTTTTTTTTCCACCCTAAAATTTATTATTTACCATTTTATTAAAGGAGTAAGTATTTTAAAAATGTCAAACAGAAGATTTAAGAAATAACTCTAAAACGTTTTTCTTATTCAATTACTTTTTTAATGCTTTTTCTAACAAAAAAATTTTAAAAAAGGTGATTTTAGAATTTTTTTCAATCTTAATCTTAAAAAATTTTATTCCTAAAAATAATACATAATTTTTCAAAAAATAAATTGTCGAATATATTTTGGTATTATAGATATAAGAATAAAAATATCTTTTTGTCTTAGAAGATAAAAGGGGAAATTTTCGCATTTTAAAATATGAACAGAAAAAGAAAATAATAAAAGTGTTTCTTAATTATGCATTTAAATTTATCTGTAACTTAATAATAATTCAAAAACGATTATATCGAAAAAATTTCCGTTCTTCATATTCCATGCTTTTATTACCCACTTGTATTCTACCCAATTAAAAAATCAAGTGAAAATAAATGAAATTATGTTTCTTAACTAATCTACTACTTCATAAAAATTACAAAAGCGATCATATTCTAAAAGCTTCAGTTGTTTCAAATCTCTGATAGAAAATTGCACAGCGGATTAAAAATAAGTGTACAATTTATAGTAATTCTTATTAATATTATATACGATTTAGTTATAGTAATCTTTTTTATTTATTATGCACTAATCTCAGTTATAACTCACCAATTTTAAGTACTGCAAGAAACTAATTATACTAAATTTATTATGGCTAAGAATACACAAAGATTTGGAGAGAAAAAAAATGTTCACGTTTTATTTAAAGTTGTGCAAGATTATTATAGATTTTATTATAAGTTCTGCTAGAAACCGAAACTAATTATTTAATCCCTTTATTATATGAAATAATAAATTTGTGAGAGAAAAAATTATGTCTGAAATATATTCATAAAATATCTAGATAAATCATTATTAAATATCTGGGTAAAAATTATCTATGAAATCGGAAATCTAATTTAATCCCAGCGTTAAACGCATCCTAATTCGAACGTTCGAATCGCTTTCACCAGCAAATTGTTAAGTGAAAGACACCGGATAGATGGGAGGAAAAAAGGAAGATCGCAGCCCGTTAGCAAAATCCGTTCGAAAGTGCGAGGTTTCAGTAGCCGATTTCGATTGTCGTAAGGTTCTGATTTGATTTGTTCATTTACGCCGCACAAGAGCTGCACAATGGGTTATTAGGGACGGTCTGGGTAACATCCTTGAGGATGATCTGAAGACATGCCATCACAATTATAATCCTCCGCAGAGGGGATGGCACCCCGCTTCCGTGGCCAAACGACCTGCACGCGAAGTCGAGCACTTTACGGTAGAACAGTTAAACGAGGACCCATACCGCACACCCTCGGTCCCTACGCAGACTGATCCAAGTGGTCACCCACCCGCACACTGACCGCAGCCAGTGATGCTTGACTTCGGTGACAATTAAGGTTCTCATTCCTTCTCGACGACGATCGGAAGAACATGAATCACATGCAGTGGGAATGACCTTTAATGAGGTTCTTGATTTCTCTTGGCGTCAATTTCAGGTGCATAAAAGCAAACGGTTCGTTAATGGAAAAAAACTGCTCGTCCATGGATGGTGTTTTCGACATTAGGAAGCGCTGCAAGGTGTATACCTCTTATACTTCCGGGTAACTGTCTCCGGTGTATTTCAAAGCCATTTGGCTCACAACGTGACCATTGTGTTTTAAGATTCTTGCAAACGTGGTATTTGATTACTTATTACTTAGTTTACAATGAATTCTAAAACTCGAAGTGGCTCTTGTTGTGTGGTATAATAGTAGTGTTAAGTTGTAGTAACATGTGGTTTGATCAATTATAAATATGTAAACCCAACATATGAAAAAAAAATCGTTATGAAACTCTTCTTACCTTGTCAATAATATATGCCAACTTTCAAATTTAAACCTGAATAATAATGTATAGACTTAATCTTACTCCTTGAACAATATGCTTTGGTGCACAGCTTGCAACACGAACAAACAGTAATAAACAAATGGAAAGAGGCCGAATCAAGACCGCCAAAAAAGCGAGTTATTCAAAATCTAGCAACCATGTCACCTTATTTTACAATATATCTCTAAATAATTAAAACAAATTTTCACTTCAAACTCACGAGAATTACATAATAACATTAATATCTTATGAAATACGAAAGATTTCAGCTCAGAAATTGGCTAATTTATTTCTTTTATTGAAAACAAAATTATCCGTTTGAAAATATCGTCTCGCAGAATAACATGTAGTAAGCAGCTGCAAACTTTCTAACCGGAACTAGAGCAGGCATGCAGCTCGAGATTGTTTACATTTGTACTGAAAACACAATCCATTCGAGAATTACATGCTGGAAAGAACCGTTCTTACTACCTATAATGTTCCTTGTGATTCAGAACTTGATTGGAGAGTTTTCCCGTGGGTAAAACTCGACGACTTATCGGGTTTTCATTCCCATCCGAAAAATACGCATCTGCTGCATACGTTTCAGAGTCATGAAGAATCGAACCTTGTAAAAGTGACATACCAAGTGACATCTAAAAGAACTAGTTAACATGCTCTGAAGTGGCAACAACACTACATCTGTTTGCGTCCGTCTAAAATATTGATTGGTTTGGGTTTTGATTTGACAATGGATCCTGCTGATTTAGTTGAAGTTGATTTGCAAGCTGATAAAAGTAAAAAATGTTTAGATCGATGGATGGAAAATCTTCCAGAAGAAGCACATACCCTTCCTTTGCATTGTTTAGCTATCCCGGGTTTGTATTCTCTTCATATTTTCAACAGGTTGTCGTTTCTTTTTTTACATAACCAAGATGGTAAATAAAGCCAGAAAAATAGTAAATAAAACCTTTCATTGCGCAGTTATGAGTTGCACCTTAAGACACAGTATATAGATATTTTAAGATATATCTATCAGACAAATTCAACATTATTTCAGTGTCTTTGAATTTGTTTATATCTTTAATACGAAATACATAATTTTTGAAATATTTAATACTAACTTGCTCCCCCCCCTCTTCGTATTAAACAAACTAAACTCATGTTTCATTCAATCAGTTTAATATAATAATATCCTATTAAATTAAACCGTTTTGACTTAGGTTATTCCAATAATTTTTAAAAAAAATATTTATACATTCTAGAAAATATTATAAAATAATTGTGATTATTGAATTAATTCGATAATCGCAATTATTAAATTAATGACTAATTGTGTAGATTAATGATTAAAATAATTGTGAATGGTGATTGTGAACTTGTTGAATTATGTCAACATAATTTTAAGACTTTTTTAAAAAATCTTTTTATAAAAGTAAGGTTTTTGAGATCGCTTAAAAAAATAACTCTTTATTTACAAAAAAAGAACTTTTTTTAATTGTTATTAAGTTAAAAAATCAAAATGATACAACTTATTTCAATTTTTTAACTGTCCAATATGTTTTCTTGTATTTTCTAAGACTATTTGTAAAATAGTCTATAAAATTTTATGTTGAAATACCTATTTTATTTATTCATACATTACTTAATAAAGGTAAATGGAATTCAAGGAAATAACTTCTTATTTGTAACTCTTCAAATAATATGTCACTCTTGACATTTGATTGATCAGAAAAGCATCAATCAGGAATCATTTTTGCATTTTGTTTACAATTCCTTTATAAAAAAGTAAGTAAGTAAAATTTAATAAGCCGATCAAATTTAATAAGACTGATTGAAATAAATAACTACAACAAATTTAATCAAAATTAAAAAACATATCTTCTACATTTTTTTTAAAAAAAAGTTTCTTTTCTATCTTTTAAGTCACTGATTATTACTTTTCATAGTTTCTTTTTTATCATTAACTAATTTAATNATTACTAGGGGGCTAAGCCCCCTGTTCGCTGCCGCTCACCAACCCCGATCACTGCTTCGCAATAATTGTCTTTCCTTGGCAGAAAACAATTTTTCTATTAAAGTTAAAATTATTCACTTAACATATATGTACTAAAAAGGAATTCTGTTTACTTACTCTTGTGCCTCTACTTCCCACGTCTAAATATTACTCTCAAATATTACTTTACCCAAATATTAGATCTCTTGGTGAACGGAAGTGATTTTAGAAGTAATCATTTTTTAAAATAACATTTATATTCTTATAGCATTGTATTGTTCAAACAAATTTGATGGGTTCACAACCATAATTTAATACTCTCGCAAATAGTAGCAGCACTGGAAAATAAGTTCCTAAACAATATGGAAATGAATGAGGGAAAACTGGATCCTACCACGTGATTTTCCAGCCAATAAAAAGGCGCCGACAACAATGGAAAACGAGGTCAGACTTCTATGATTTTATATTATATAAAGATACATTACATTATAAATACATTGCATTTTATATATTAACTTTTCTTAGTTGAAAATGTATGTAGCATGATAGTGTAACACTGGATAATATTTTGCTGTATTCTTGCTTTCCATGCAAATTTCTTTTATAGTTAAGATATATAAAATAAATAGTAAATACTAGTTTACAAGATAAAGGTGTATCAATTTCTATTTAAATTATGTCTAGTGTTTATGAATTTAAAACCTGCTTTGTGTTGTTTAAGTATTTCAGTTTTTTTTAAATTTTATTTAACGAATTTTCCATATAACGAACTTATTATCGGAATTTAGCGACTTCGTTAAATGGAGGTCCGAGTGTATATATAAAATCACTCTGCTAATAATAACCATCCTCAGTGGTAGTTAAATTGAAGATTACGAGCCGTTGGGAAAAGTTTAGAAACTTTTTTTTTTGGTTTACCACTCTTTGTAATTATCTAATATATATAATTCACTTGCGTGGCTCCCAAATTTTGGCTGCATTTCTTTTCCGCCGGTGGCAACGTTTGCTTTGTTTTGTTTACGTTGCTATTTCTCTTACACGGCGAATCGACCAATGATTGCCGCTAAAAATGTCACATGCCAAATCTAGTTGAGGTGGTTCAACATATAGTGCTTTTAAAAACGGAAACTGAAATAACCAGAGAGCATCAGCTGCGGCAATCTCCTACTATTAAGCTAGGCAGAAGTGAGTAGTCTTTGTCGATAGATCTCTATTTTAGTATTGTGTCGAAAGCGCTTATTTTCACGAATTTATATATTACGAATTTATTTGATGATTTTTGATTTATATCACGAATTATACTATAGTATATTTCTAATAGGTTTAACGAATTACATGTCATTTATTTGAATTCAAATTTGTTTTAATGACTTAGTATTTACTAAACAGATGTAATTTTTCTTTAAGAAAAGTCTTTATATGGATTTGAATGATTGTTTTGAATTCTTAGAATTTTGTGCATTTGCAATGAACCGAAGTTAGTAGCAAGCGAAGCGAGCTTGGTTTGCGAATCAAACCATATAAGATTGCGTAGCAATTTTCGGGGGTTGGCGAGCGTTAGCGAGCAGGGGGAGCAACCCACTAGTTCTTAATACTTTTCTTAATAATTGGAGTAAAAAAACATAAAGGATGAGGCATATGAATTATGAACTACAATAAATAAAAGTTGAAATTAGAAGTATATTATGAACTTTTTATTAATAAAATGGTTTTTTCTTGATAAATTTAGTTCATGATATTTTTTTCTGTGCAATATATTGAGTGTTTAATGACACAACATATTGAATTAACACAAATATATTTGTTTTTCGTGAAAAACAAGGACATTTTATAGCGTAACAATGATGAATGTAAGGCAATAATGGGGGTTGGTAAACAGAGTCCCTAACGCATAAAAAAGTTGCATGTTTCATTAAAAATTAAGTTGGAACAGATAAGTAATGCACTGAATTGGAATATTTGATACATTTAAGTCACATTGTATTTCATTTAGAAAAGAAGTTAAAGACAAAAAACACGATCTAGAAAGAATAAAGTTAGTTACTCTCGAATTAAATCTGCTCGTTTGTATCTAACTGGCTTAACTGTTTCAAGATTTTACAAACAGCAGCTAGCTTACACTTTTTATTACAACTGCTTCTTTTGAAATAATCATCACATTAAGAGACATTTGGATCAGGAACTGATTTACGGGGCACATGCTTAGCCCCCCAGATTGTGAAGGCACCAACACAAATTACACATGAAAAAATTTTCTTTTTTATTTCTCTTAACTAAACTAGTTTGGCCTTTAACTCGTAAGGGTTCTCAAATTTTTCCCTTAATTGTTTTTAGTATAAATATTTTTAAAAAAATTTATAAAAATATATCTTACAAATGATTTTTATTAATGCTATAGATGTTTTGCTAGATAAATAACAAATAACTTTCTTTTGAGCGTTTTTTATCATTCTTACCAACAGCTCCATTAGTAAAATTTTAGTATTTTGTTACAGTTCAGCTAAATTCAATTTTGAATTCCTATACGAGACCCTGATTTAAAATGCCCCAACAAAGCATCATGTGCAATATGTTCAATGCAGAACTACAACATTCTACTGATATTAAAAATTATGGTATGGTATCATTTTATTGCAAAAATGAACATTACTGGGTGAATTTTTAAGTTCAACAGCCAACCTTCGAATTCTAAAATTAAGAATATTGAATTCTAAAATTAAATATTTAAGTGTGCACATCGCATTCAAAACTTTTCAGGTAAGTATGTGTTTTTCGGATAATCTCTGAAATATCTCAGTGGCTAATTCCATGTGATTTTTTATCCATGGAACCCATTCCGGCATAATTAAAATATTCTTTGAATGATCAGCGATGAAATCTATCGCAAAAGATTTTAGACCTTTATGGGAAACCATGTCTGCAAGTGCTGCAATTTCACACGCATTTCTGTCTGATATTTCAGACTTCAAGAAGGATCCACACATTTCCTTCAGGCGAAGAACTTCATACTTTTCAGCAACGATTAATAGATTTTTAGCGCCGTCATAATCCATTTTGTCCACGATATCACAGTATATATAATTCATAAACGCTTTAAAAGTGTCAATATCGACATCTTGAATGTCCACAATTCCAGTTTTCGCTTCAACCATATCAAGTTGGAACATGGCATGGAATACTGGCGACCGGGCGGCTAGAATTGATTTGTGAGCTTGTACGATCTCATCCTCAACTCGTATCTTAACGTCGCATAATGTTTTATCAGAAAATAAATTTCGAATATCACTTTGCACGGTGTGTAGACTAATATCGGTATCATCGACAAGCATTTTTCTTTCGCTGTTTTCATGGATTACTGCTTGCGACTCTATGCATCCAGAACAAAATAATTCGCACAAAATAAGCATTCTTCCATTTTTAATGTATTTATTTCGATTATGCTTTATTTCGGAGACAGGAAAGAAGGAAGGCATTACCCACTCGTTATTGTCTTTTGAAAAGATATTCTTGTCCTTTATAGAGAATATTTGATTCCCTTTGGCATCTAGCAAACTAATTTTGCAATCGATATATTGCGGTGAGTCATTGTCACATCTATCAATTCTTATTTGTACATCTTCTATCATTTTTTTAAAAGTGATACACCATTCAATCATATCTGAAAAATAGAACAATTTCTTCATAATTGACTGATTTTTCATGTCCAGCAGTGCATTTATCTCATTTTTTTCCCAGGTCAATCGAAGGTTTAGTTGATTAACAATAATTTTAGTTCGAGCAAGGCAATCTGGAGAGTTCGCAACACTGGATTCTGTACTCGATATATGACAACAAACAGTCAGGAAATCTTTATTCACTCGAAAAATATCATGTTTTACAATTGCAGTTTCAACTAGATTACCTCCTCTTGACAAGTTACCTTCATTAAAAACTACATTCTTTTCTTCATAAACCCCTAGTAAGTGACCACCTGGCCCGATTATTTCTATTTTAAAATCAATGACAATTTCCCTCTCTTCTTCAACTAGCCATAATTCGAAATACACGTTTGATACACTGTCGTCATGCGATGGATCATCTTTTGGAAATAAAACCAACTGCCAATGACTTTGATCAAAATTTTCATCAGGGAAGTATGGGCTTCCGATAGATTCTTGATAGTAAAAAGAGAAGTTTTCGATTTTCCAAGTAAAACTAAAGCCTTTCTTCTTAATGCCTGTCATAATTTCAAAGACAGAATACTCTCAATCTTACTCCTTGAACAATATGCTTTGGTGCACAGCTTGCAACACGAACAAACAGTAATAAACAAATGGAAAGAGGCCAAATCAAGACCGCCAAAAAGCGAGTTATTCAAAATCTAGCAACCATGTCACCTTATTTTACAATATATTTCTAAATAATTAAAACAAATTTTCACTTCAAACTCACGAGAATTACATAATAACATTAATATCTTATGAAATACGGAAGATTTGAGCTCAGAAATTGGCTAATTTATTTCTTTTATTGAAAACAAAACTATCCGTTTGAAAATATCGTCTCGCAGAATAACATGTAGTAAGCAGCTGCAAACTTTCTAACCGGAACTAGAGCAGGCATGCAGCTCGAGATTGTTTACATTTGTACTGAAAACACAATCCATTCGAGAATTACATGCTGGAAAGAACCGTTCTTACTACCTATAATGTTCCTTGTGATTCAGAACTTGATTGGAGAGTTTTCCCGTGGGTAAAACTCGACGACTTATCGGGTTTTCATTCCCATCCGAAAAATACGCATCTGCTGCATACGTTTCAGAGTCATGAAGAATCGAACCTTGTAAAAGTGACATACCAAGTGACATCTAAAAGAACTAGTTAACATGCTCTGAAGTGGCAACAACACTACATCTGTTTGCGTCCGTCTAAAATATTGATTGGTTTGGGTTTTGATTTGACAATGGATCCTGCTGATTTAGTTGAAGTTGATTTGCAAGCTGATAAAAGTAAAAAATGTTTAGATCGATGGATGGAAAATCTTCCAGAAGAAGCACATACCCTTCCTTTGCATTGTTTAGCTATCCCGGGTTTGTATTCTCTTCATATTTTCAACAGGTTGTCGTTTCTTTTTTTACATAACCAAGATGGTAAATAAAGCCAGAAAAATAGTAAATAAAACCTTTCATTGCGCAGTTATGAGTTGCACCTTAAGACACAGTATATAGATATTTTAAGATATATCTATCAGACAAATTCAACATTATTTCAGTGTCTTTGAATTTGTTTATATCTTTAATACGAAATACATAATTTTTGAAATATTTAATACTAACTTGCTCCCCCCCCTCTTCGTATTAAACAAACTAAACTCATGTTTCATTCAATCAGTTTAATATAATAATATCCTATTAAATTAAACCGTTTTGACTTAGGTTATTCCAATAATTTTTAAAAAAAATATTTATACATTCTAGAAAATATTATAAAATAATTGTGATTATTGAATTAATTCGATAATCGCAATTATTAAATTAATGACTAATTGTGTAGATTAATGATTAAAATAATTGTGAATGGTGATTGTGAACTTGTTGAATTATGTCAACATAATTTTAAGACTTTTTTAAAAAATCTTTTTATAAAAGTAAGGTTTTTGAGATCGCTTGAAAAATTAACTCTTTATTTACAAAAAAAGAACTTTTTTTAATTGTTATTAAGTTAAAAAATCAAAATGATACAACTTATTTCAATTTTTTAACTGTCCAATATGTTTTCTTGTATTTTCTAAGACTATTTGTAAAATAGTCTATAAAATTTTATGTTGAAATACCTATTTTATTTATTCATACATTACTTAATAAAGGTAAATGGAATTCAAGGAAATAACTTCTTATTTGTAACTCTTCAAATAATATGTCACTCTTGACATTTGATTGATCAGAAAAGCATCAATCAGGAATCATTTTTGCATTTTGTTTACAATTCCTTAATAAAAAAGTAAGTGAGTAAAATTTAATAAGCCGATCAAATTTAATAAGACTGATTGAAATAAATAACTACAACAAATTTAATCAAAATTAAAAAACATATCTTCTACATTTTTTTAAAAAAAAGTTTCTTTTCTATCTTTTAAGTCACTGATTATTACTTTTCATAGTTTCTTTTTTATCATTAACTAATTTAATTAGGAAGTTTTTTTAAAAATATAATTGAAGTTTGTTGAGTAGTAACAGCAACTTTTTATTTTTAGTGACATTGATGTTTGTTACCATTCAGAACTTTAAGCTTTGAAATGTGTATTTCAGAATATTTGATACCTTAAACTGGATATAACTATTAATTAAAATTTCTATTTTTTACCGTATTATCTTCCAACCTTTTGAGTGTTAATTTTTCATTTTTTTAATGTTCATCTACAACGAATAAAGTTCTTTCCTTGCGATAAAGTAGTGCATAGCAGGAAAATTTCAGTTTGACTTTGTCCAGAGGCTGAACACTTGAAAAGAAAAATTAATGAAATTTAAGTATGGACCGGCCAGCTGCAAATGAGGGAAATCAGGGAATTTTTCCAATCTCGATCACAGGGAAACATCATGGATTAGATCTGGTAAATTAATTTGAGTTTGAAGAAACTTAAACTGGTACTAAAGTTTGAAGAATTCGTTTAAGCATATTCATTTTTCCAAAAAAATTAGTCTTGTAATATTTGTTAAAATTTATTTTTGACTCTAATGGAAAATATAATTGTTTTGTAATATATTTTATGCTTAAGAATAAAGCATAACTAAAAGATTAATAGTAAAATTTATGATTACAAAAATCAGAGAAATTCTGTAAAATCTGGAGATTTTCATTGAGGGTTAGTGGCCACCTTGATAAAAATTTATATCATCAGATTAATTTTTTTAATATTTTTTTAGTTTTCTTCAGATATATCAGAGATTGTAAAAGAATGAAATAGATGGGATCATTCACCATTAATATAAACTATTCTATGACTTGAATGTAAGATGTAAATGAATGTTTGAACATCTGTTTCATTAGTATCTTAAAAGAGCACCACGGGAGTTCCATTGCACATAGTATGTAGAAATCTACTTTTAAAAAAATAATAATAATAGAAAATTTGAATAAATCAAAAACTTCTACAAAGTTAAAGGAAAATTGATTTGACTATAATAAACAATGTACCAACTAGAAATTGTGATTAATTCATAGCACCAATTACTAATATCATTGATATTAGAATCTAATGATTTCAAATCCTCGTATAGATTTATTCATTGTTAAAATTGCCGAAATGGCAAATAAAATCCAAATTAGCAAAACATAAGAATTAAAAAAAAAAAAACATTATTTATATGAAAACAATTTTTTTTTTGTAGGTTCTCATGATTCTATGAGCTGCACTGTAACACCACAGTCAGACGTAGCACCCGATGATCTTGACCTCTATAATTCTTACTTCATCCGTGCAACAAGTTGCTTGTCAAAAAGAGTAATCTACAACTGGTGTTGCACCCAATCCTTTGACTGCAAGCAACAACTTGAAGCAGGAATCAGATACTTTGATCTGAGAGTGGCTAAACGACCTGAGGATGGACTTCTATACATAGTGCATGGCCTGTATGGTGCAGAAACCAAAAAAGTACTTGAAAAAATGCACGAATTTCTAGACTCACATTCCAAAGAAGTGGTTTTGTTAGATTTCCAGCATCTGTACGAGATGAACCATTTTGACCACCACAAGTTGCTGCACCAACTCACAGAAATCTTCGGGGCCATGCTGTGCCCTTATGTTGCGGACCTTACTGAATTCACTTTGTCGTGGATGTGGGAGAGGGGGTTTCAGGTTGTGGTGTTCTATCGAGATTCGGTTGCACAATACCATCCCTTCCTGTGGCCATCTGAATCCATTCCAAATCCTTGGCCAAACACAAGGAGCATCAAGTTTTTGCTCGCTTTCTTGACAGGATACGAGAGGAAAAGAGAGGCAGGTAAGTTCTTTGTATCCCAGTCCATTCTGACGCCAAATCTGTTTTTCATTTTGAGGAATATTCTTGGGAATTTGAGAAGCGTGCTGGTGAACGAGAGCAACAAGCAGCTTCTGAAATGGCTCGAAGACAAACATCCCGGCCCTCATGGCTTAAATATTGTCATATGCGATTTTATTGACTACAATGACTGTGCCATTCCTCAAAGTATTATCAACCTGAATCACAAATCACCTATCATGTCCAGCAATGTGCGAAAAAGTAGTTATGAAGTGGTTTGATTTTTTTAAAGTATGATTTGAGTAGTGCCAATACTATCAACAAAAAATTTGTAGTCTTTTTAATTTATTAAATGTTGACTATTTGTTTATATGCAACAAAAATCACTTTTTAATTGGACAAAAAATTAACTTTAAGCTTTGAACATGAAACATTTTATTTCCTTAAAAGGAATTGTAATGTATTATTATTTGTTTTAATTTAAATAAAAAAGTCATATTAAAATTTTTTTTAATTCTTTTTTTTTGGAAGGNTTTTTTTTGGGGGGGGGGAGGAGGAACTTATTATGAACTCTCAGAAGTACTCTCCTTTTAAAATTACGAACTTCAGATATTGAACAAGAGACATTCTGAATTCAAAGTCTTCAAACTAAAAAATTTTTGCGCAAGAAGTTAAAATTTCTAAATCTTGGATACTTCTAAGAATTCAAATATCACTTTTATGCTAAGTTTATTTTTTTATTGTGGAAATTTTCTTGATCTATATATATATATTTAAAATACAAATTTATAAAAGTAAGGTTCATTTATATAGCTATCTTACAAACCTTTTGTTGGTAGTGTGTGCTGCAAGTCAGGGGTGTTCAATTCCTTTACTTATAAATTTCTGTATTTAAAACAAATAACATAAAGCTGGCCATGATCATAATCTATTTCTTTTAATCATTACTCAGCATGACTATGGTTTTTAAAACAGCGATTAATAGCATTCCTCATCATAATCCCATTAGGATTCTTCTTTCTATGAATTCATAGAACCATAAAGTAACTACTTAATTGTAGTCATGTTAGGATATATAACTTTTTTGTTTCTAACCTCCACTAGGGGAAAAAAAATACTGCATACTGTTTAAAATAATTCAAAGTTTAACTAACAAAATTTTGAAAGAAAAAAATTGATTAAAAACTTATAATGTATCATGTTATATTTTGATTTACTACATACACTACTAGTTGAAAACCATTTAAAAAGAATATTGTTCAGTTAATTATAAATGTGAGAATTTTGATTAGTTATGAATATATATGTTACGTTGAAGTAATAAAATATTATTAATACTCAATATTAATAATAACCACTTCTTTTGGTCAAAGTGAGAAATTATTCACTTGAACTGGTTAATATTATTAATAAACTATGTAGTCAATGTGATTAAACAGTTTATATAGCATTGGGACATGGGTGTGCATATTTGTTATAGTTTAATTTATAAATGTGGTTGTTTTTAATACTAACCAGTCAATATTAATAACCTTTTTCTTGGTCAAAGTGAGAAATAAAATGGGGAGATTTCTGTATCGTGATCTGTGACAGAATAATGCCAAGTCGTGGCAACTTAATTTTTCCAGTTTGAAATCAATTTGGTGATTGTAGTTGGTGTGGCAGATTACGACATGGAAATATTTCCAATAAAAACCCGAAAAAATGACATTTACCAAACTTTATTGGTTATTATTAATAATAATGGGAAATGTGATAAATTTGCTTCAATTATTCATGTTAGCTGGCTTATTTGGTTATTATTAATATTGACCGGTTAGTATTAATAATAACAGAATATTCACATTGACCATGACATATACATTGGTTTTTTTGAAGCAACTCATTTCTATTACAGCTATTACTTTCTTTTTTAATCCATCTTACAGTGGATGCAATATACACAGTATTTTAAAATTTATTTTGCTTTTCAATATTGTTTAACAAAATTAAAACAATGTATCAAATAAGCATAATGAAATCATATAAATAGTAAAAACTTGAATATTTATTTTTACGAATATAAGATATTATTTTAGTTTATCACATTTGAATGTTTTTAAGCCTATGTTTGATAGAATCATTGAAAAAGTACAAATTCATTTAGCTCATTTTAAAAGATATACAAATGGAATTTTATGTAGTTATAATAGTTCTAGAATATTGTTTATAAATGTGTGTATGTGAGAGTCATATTCATATTTTTTTCTCACATTTCAATATTTAGTAAATACATTTTTATTTTTTCGACTAAGTCCTTGTAATATACATGTTATTTTAAGTAGAACAAACATAATTTTAACCATGAATAAAAAAAATAGAAGTATAATTTTTGAAATTAATATTTAGATTTGACAAAAATTTAAATAGAGTATAGGGCTGAATTGAGCTCTATTGACATTCAGACTTTGCAGCTCAGTTTAAAATTAAATATGTCATTAAATTAGTCAAGATAAAAAAAATTTTACTAGGCCCTAAGTAAATTGAGCATCCCTGGTAAATAATTTGTTGTAGTTTTATGCTTTTTAAAGCTTTGGCCTATAAATGTTGTTATAAATGTTCTATGTAAAACATAATTGTATATAGATACACACTTAATAAATGTAAGTTTTGTTTAAAAGGTATGTATTCCTTTCCAAAAGGAGTTGAAATTTAAGTACAGTGATCATAATGGTGACTAATTTATAATTAGACTAATTTCAAGTTTTAGTTTTCTTTCATTTTAAGGAAATTGTATTGATTTCAGACATGAATAAATAATAGTAAACTTTTTTTATGGTAGTCACAAATATGAATCATCCCAAAAATTTTATCAAAAATTTTTTTATAGTCTACTTAATTAAAAATATTTGTAAGCTTGTACTTACAATATATACTGAAATTAGTAACTAGAAGATCAGTTGCATTGAGTTTCCAAAATTGCTGTGATAAATTGTGTTAACAAAATATTAAAATTGTTATGCAATATGAATTCATTTTTGTAAACAATTAAATTGGGGAAATTGGCTGGCACTGTGATATTTTAGCTTTTTTATTTCAATTTTATTAAATGTTTTATTATTGTGTTTGATTTTTTTTAAAATATGTATAGATATAGGTAAAATATACATTACTTAGCTATACTGGTATGCATTTCTTTATTTTTATTTATAATATGAAATTTTAAATAATAATGCATTGATTTAAGCTACACATTCTATTAAAGTATTGTATAATATATTTAAGTAAACATGATGAATAAATGTGCAAAAAAATACAAATAGATGAATGTAAGATTAGTGTAGTCTCCATAGTGAAATGGTGTAGTATGGAATTGTGTTATTATAAATAAAAATAAAAACAAAAGTGAGTAAATTTCTTTCTTTTAATAAATATGAATTAATGATTTTGTTATAATTCACTTTATACAAAAATTTTACAAAAAATAAATAGATTTCCTTTTGTACACATGTTTCTGTTGATGCTCAAATGACATTTTAGACCAAGAGAGGAATCTACAAGAAGTAAAATAAATAAAAAGCATTTAGTATATTTTCTGTACATATGTTACGATTTACACCCAGCAAGAGGAATATGAATAAAAAAGACCTCATCTTACAGTACAGCAAAAAAATTTACATAGATAACTAAACTTAAATATTGAAAAGGTCTCCAATTTCACATATCATGGTTCAATAATCAGTGATAACATTTCCTAAGAATTTCATTTTTACTGTCACAAAGGAGTGGTAAGAGGAAATTTTTAATTTTGAAACTATTTTTAAAATTAAAAATTAATTCAATTTGAAATAAAATGAATATCAATTATTTTAGATGAAAATTAAAATAATTGAATAAAAAATAATTGAATTAATATTTAATATAATTGAAAATTAAAATAATTGAATTAATATTTTAGATTTAATCGGGAACTATTTGTAATAACTACCATAAATGAAGCAATTAAAATAAAGATACGTATTAAGTACAGGGGTCTGTCTAGGTTTTTCTGAGAGGTNAATATCAATTATTTTAGATGAAAATTTTCTTTTAATCGGGAACTATTTGTAATAACTACCATAAATGAAGCAATTAAAATAAAGATACGTATTAAGTACAGGGGTCTGTCTAGGTTTTTCTGAGAGGTACTTATTTTGTGAATATTTAGACAATTTGTGAAAAATTAAAAATTTTATTAAAAAATCAACAAAAAAATATGGATTTATTATTTCTTAAGGGATACAAAAATAAAATTTTAAGAAAAAGTATTTTGTGAAACTACCGTTTTTCCTAAAATTCAATTTGTGAAACTACCGTTTTTCCTACAGTTGAATTTGTGAAGGTACCGCTAAACGGTAGTAAATTCGGCCTGGACAGACCCCTGAAATATGATTTATATTTTCAAAAGTTAAATTCAATTATATATTTAACATAACATGAATATAAAATCAGTACATCTCTTCAGCGTAGGATCCCAGATTTTTGACAATTTAATTGTGTATTGTCTGTTTTTATTAAACTGCCAAATTTACTAGGTTAAGATGGTTAATTTTCTTATACTAGTATTTTAAATAATATTAACTTACTGACTTGTACACTAAATTGTTACACTAATTTTTTGCACTAACATCTAATCAAATGTCTAAAATTGTTTTACTTATTTATCTTTTAACAAATAATATGACTTTTCTGTTAATACACAAAATAATAAGAAAGCAAACATAATATTTTATATTAAGAATAAAGGATTATAATGTGAATAAAACAATGAATTATAATGAAATGAAAGTTAATCATCAGGGATGTGATTGACAAAAACACAAAAAAGAGGAAGTTTATAACTGTAGCATTAAACGTGCAAAAGAAAAAATGATATGAATTCAATAGCNTTCTCAAAATTAAATGGTAACAAAAACATTGAGTGGAAAAATTTAGGGGATTGAGGAAAGAAAAAAAAATATTGGGATCGCTACTCTGTTAACTCAATAGAAAAAGAAATTTTAACAGAATGCACTACAAATTTGTAAGTCTCAAAGCTGTTAACACATACGAGGAAACATAAATCAGATATATGTATTATGCTATTGGCATTTGTACAGAATTTTTGCCAATTATAAGAGGCAGGAGGGGGCATTTTTATATATATTTTTTTTTTCTTGCGAATTTCGTCAACCTATTCATGAAAAAAATTATAGCAAGCCAAGTTTGTTTAAGAGGAGATATATATATCAGACATGTGATTGCTGAAAGAAGAAATTATCTGAATTTTTTTTATACTTGATTTTTTTCACCATCTTCTGCAGACTGTCATTATATTTACATGAATAAACATGTATATTGAAAAAAATTACAGATTACTCCTATTTCGCATTTATCAAGTCATCGCATCAGGAAAGAAAAAAAGATTTTGAAAACTGAAATCTACGTCAATAATTGAAAAAGATTAATAATTAAACCAAACATAAAAAATTTGTTAAAAATATCAAGATTTTAAAAAAATATTTGAAAATAAGTAAGTAGTGATAACTACCAAATAAGTGATAGAAAAAATTATGGCATTATCTCGTCAATTAGTGAATACTCGAGTGCACGCTTTCTATTTCCCATATCATAATACTATTAGCATTTTTAAAAAATAAGAAGAAAAAAAAACATTTTTTCAGCAAGTAGGTTTTTTAAACGTTTGCCATTTCAGAATTACTCTTTAGATTATCAATTCTATACTGCCTAAGTTCATTATGTCTAGAAGTTAAACAAAAAAAATTCAGTCTTGTATTGATAAAGTTTATCCAAAATTGCATTTTTCTCCAACAAATCTGCTTAAAAAAAATTTTTTATCCCACGTGACTGAGAACTTAGAAAGACAAAAGAGAGGGTACTGGTAAGGGCAGAATAAATGTAATATTAAAAGAGATTTTGCAAAAGTTAAAAGAGATTTTGCAAAAGTAACTAAGTTTAAATTTTAGACAGGGAAATAAAATATTGAGTAAAAGAATCACATGCCTGATATATATTAGCATACCTGCAAACATTGGAAAAATAAAATAAGAGATTTTACTAACAACATTTTTTAGGCTACAAGTAAAGTTTTGATACATCATGCATAATCATGTAAGTCAAAAAGAGAAATTCAAAATTAGAAATATAATATAAGCACTTGCATTTAGTGAAGTAAAAAATATGTATATAAATCATAATCTAAAGAAGATTTTTTTAAACCATTATTTATAATTACTTAAACTATTAACACTTAACATACTGTTGTACTAGCAATAGCACTATCTATTGAGGAATGTATTTTTGCCATCAGCAGATATTTTATTGACAAATGTTTTTATTTATACTTCTTCAACAAATACTGAATATTTTAAGTAAACAGGAGACAGTCATAAATAAAATACAGGAGACTTGGCAGATATGTATTAGTTCAAGAAGGTTAATGGTTGTACTTATTCCGAATTTAATATTGCTAAAAACAGGGTAATTTTTAAAGGTTTTGGCTCATGGTTTTTAAATGTATAGTCGTATTTACACTTTTGTCATAAAAAATGTATGTTTTATTTGCAGCATGTGCTGCAATTCTGTTTTTAAAGAGTTGAAACAGTCAGTTTTTCAGAAGTGCTAAATTCAATTTTATGTATTTTTTCTATCTTTGAATAGTATTCTCACAACTAAGCTAAAAATATTTTTATGCTGTTAAAAATTATTTAAGATACATCTATTTGAAAAAACAAACCTAAAATTAAACTAAAGTGGCTTTTTTAACAGAATCTTGATTCTGATACCAAGAGACCATTTCATCATGAAAAGTATCGGCCAAAGAAATCTGCAGATCAATTTCACCCAATGAGAGACTCTTGTCAGGATCTTCAGGATGCCTCATTACAGGAACAGCAGGGGAATCACCTTTATAGCTAGGATACAAATATTGAAATATTTATTTATAAGAATAATGAAAACAAAAATTTATTAGTACAATATAAGGCAATGCAACTAAAACTACAAGGTGGAGCATTTGCAACTTTTAATAATCAATCTTTTTGGTAAAAATAGAAGCTGTAATGCTGAAACTAACTACACCAAATTATAAACAGATGAAACAATGACTGGTTATAAACATGGTAACAGAATTCCCTGAGTCAACTTGCAACAGTCACTTGAAAGTCATTATTGTAATTAGCTGGCTTAATATAACATGCATAAACTAAAATATTTAATGTTAATAAAAATTATATGCAAAAAAATTTAAATTGTTAAAAAATTATAATACTTTAACTAGATTCTTGTTTGAAAAATTCAGCTTGAAACCAAGTAAAAGACATTTCTGACTGAATATAATTTTAAAAAAATTCTTTTTACTTAAAATCTGTTAGCAAGGAGAAATAATTTCATGTGAGATTTTTTTTATAAAAGTTAAAAATTATTTTATTAGTTTCCAATTTCCTTTTACGCTGCTATTATTTTTTTTTACTAGGAGAGAAGTGTTATAACAGGCTTTAGTTGCCATGTTCTGATATACCATGTTCATTCACCATATTTTTTCAGTCATAATATCGACAACCAAAAGCACTTTTCTGCTTTAAGGCTGATTTTTAGAAGCTCTGTGTGAATATAATGTGCTGTGAATAACACATTTTTGAAAATATGCTATTTTCATAACTGATGTGAGTTGATTCATGACTTTAGGTAAGTTTAGCTAGAGCCCTTTAAGCTAATTCTGAAAATGGCCCAAAACATTAATATGAAGAATAGCTACTTATGTGAAAATGATATGCATTTGTTATCTAATTTATTAGTATTTAAAAATCTACTCCAATGCAGCATTATTTGGGCTCATAAATATTTACAAAAATTTTGAATTATTCATTAATTTTGATAAATTGCATCTAGGTGAAAATTTTTTGTCAAAATAGCAGCTTTTAAAAAAAAGTTTAACAATTTTCAAAATATTGATGTTATTTATCCGTTCTAAAGCCCAAATAATTCTTTATGGCAAGATGGTTTATATTAGATTAAAAATATAGTTTTATCCCAAGTGTACGACACTTAAACTGTACCTTTTTTAAAAAATTTCCTTGGCAAAAGTTTCAAGAAATATTGTTAATAGTCTATAAACAAAATATCAATTCTTCATTTAAGATAAAGGGACAATTTTGAAAAAATGTTTAAATAGGGGAGAATTTAAATAAAGTATACTTACTATTTTGTGGATACTTCTATGTGTTCTTGACTATCAAAAATAGGAACACTACTGCTAGTGATAATTTGCTTAGGAATTTTTCCCATATTAATATGGACAGGCCCCTGGGGTGAATAATCACAGTTCATATTTTCTGAATTTGCAGCATAAAACTGATGATTAGCTTCATGCGGGTAAATCGTGCAATGTTGAACGAGAGAGTCATCAGCACTAGGTGAGAGAGCGGCTGATTGCTGGCGACGATGTTTGGTGCTGTATTTGTAAAAGTCAGACAGCTCGTAAGGTTTAGTTTCCTCCCAGTAAGGCTGGAAATGCCCCATAGAAACAACATTAACCTCCACGGCTGGAGTCAAACTAACACTCGGAGACGGCAAATTCACACTGGATGGAACAGAGGACTCAGGCTTTTCCACGACAGAAGGCCACTGCTGAATCGGTGGGGCATTTTCTGGAATGATTTCACTAATTTTAGGTGACTCTCTATGGGATGCTGAGTAAGGATGAGACAGTTCTCTAATATCACAGTGTGCTTGATGATAACCAACACGATGAGTAGAAGCACCGAATTCGATAGGTTCGTAATCATTGTCTGGTGGGAGGTTGCAATAGTCGTGATTGGCAAGATTGACTTCTGCTGATGTTTGGTGGGATGGAGATCTCTTCAGGTGCTTTGATGGCTCCTGAGGTTGTGCAATTGCTGGACAGGCGGAATGAATTTCATCAAAGTTATCCTCCCTAATGTTAATGTGTCTGGCATTATGAATTGTATTTTCAATAAGATCTGGCATCTTTGTGGAATTGTTCAAACTTAACTCTATATGATCGATGTTTTCATAATACGAACCATTTCTAACTTGTTTCGAAGAGGATTGGAATGATAGATCATCTATGTTTTCGTAAAGTCGATACGGATTATTTTCGGGAAATAAATTCCGATTCAAACTTGAGTGCGGTCTTTCGGTGGGAATGTGCAAAGAGAAATTACTGGCTGAACTCAAAGGTCTGTAGTCCGCACAACAGTTACCCTTCATGTTCTGATTAACGTGAGGTGGTGAATCCTGCATATCGGAATTTTTGTGTAAAAATATCCGGGAATCTTCCCGTAAGTCTCTGGAAGATTGATAATTGTAAGCAGGCTCAGGGGGTAGGCCATTGTCTAACCATTGGGCTGGCTGAGAGAGCTCACTGCTACTCTCAGAAATTTTAGGTTTACGCTTTCTGATCACTAAAGGAGAATCTAAGGAAGTCTCGGTCCATTCTTTCGTTTTAGTTTTTGGAGTACTAACTTCTGGATTGCAAGAGGCTGCTCGTTTACTCTCTTGTAGCAAAACAGAAGCTTGGACTAAATCAACAACTTGATTAATACTGTGGTTCGCACCAGAATACTCATTCAGTGAAATAGCCAGTCCACTATTATAAGGACGCAAAGTATTTTTAAGAGTGGGTACGCTGTACCCATGACGAATAGTACCATGACCGTCGACTGAATCTGCATTCAAATCTGGGTCACTCAAATGCACCTCATTTATCTTACTACCGTGCAGCGAGCCCATGTGTGCTCTGTGCAAGGAATTTACTGAATGAGAGTGGGGAAAAGTGTCCCTTCGAACTGGTTCTTTTGCATAGGGCACCTTAAACGAAATATCGGCATTTGAAAATTTCAAAGTTTCATTGCTATTCATGCATGCCTTGTCATAATCACTTCCCTGCAAAGTTTTGTCCATTATCGAATAGTCGGACTGGATAAATGTCAGCCTTTCGTCATAAGAACAAGAAAGAGGTGTGTGGACACTTCTCTTTGACTGAGTCATATCGACATAGCACTGACTTTGTGTCTCTAAGCATTTGTCATCTAAAAGAAAGTCTTCAGTATCGTTGAACACTTGACTAGCTCTTCGGTTTGGAACACTGTAATGATTGGTACCTTCAATATCAAGATGAGTTTCAAATCTAAATAAGAGAAAAAACAATCAAAGTATTAAAAAACTAAAAAACCAATACTTTACAGAAATATGTATTAAATAGATTTCTATAAATTCATTATTTATCAACAAAAAAAATCATATATATTACATTTGTTGTTGTTGGCATTACTGCACAATTATTAATACACAAATAATAAGACTTCTCATGGTTAGGAATTGCATACATTCTGACAACCTGAAACCAGAGTTGTTTTTCCTTTGTTTGGAATAATTATGACTATTTTATAATATTCTGAAAATTCTTTCTTAAGAATTTGCTTCATTTTAAAAATGAACCTTATAGTTAACTTTTATTGCATGAAAAATGCTCCAAAAATACAATACATAAAATACAATCCAATCCAATCCAAAAATACAATACCAATAGTTTTTTAATCTTTTAAAAGTTTTAATGGGTAAAAAAGTAACCACATGTTTTAAAAAGTGGTCACCAGTCAGTAGCAAAATTTTCTAATGTTGCCCTATACAATGGGCTTCTTTTTTCTCAGGAAAAACTAGTGAAAAAACATTTTTAAGGGTCAGAAACCCTCAATTGCATAAATACAGCTGCCTCTAATTGTAATTGGAGAATAGAATATAGAGATACCTATTTCTGTAAGGAATGCCTAAAGATGCGACACTGCTGCTGCCACAGCTAACAGCGTCATATTCAGAGGCAGCAGAAAACGATGATGAGTCTCTTCTGGGACACAAGCTGAATGGAGCAGCTACCTCTTCATAAGTGTCATCTACAACTGCAGCTGGAACATGCTGTAAAGATTGGTGCCTCTGGCGGTTTTTTGGTGGGCTTGGTGGTGCTGATGTGCTTATACCTTCTACTAAATGAGGCAGCGATGAGGAAGGTGGAACTGCAGAATTCTAAAGTAATGGAAAAAAATTAGTGCAGAAAGAGGGTTAAATTTTATTTTTCAACCAGCATAAAACAATTCAAAGCAGTTCCTTAATGTTACAAAAATAATTTTTGAATAGTTTTCAATGTGCCTTATAATAATATTCTGAAAAGTTAAAAAATAATAAATTCTTAACTAATTATTAACTTTGGTAACACAATGTTTTTATACACTTTTTGCAGTTTTTTTTCTCCCTAAACAAGAAATGCATTTAGTGAAAATCTGGTATTGTTATTGAAAAAGTGAATTTAAAAAAAAGTAAATTTAAATTCTTATGTCATAAGTCTGAAGTAAATAAAATACTAATTATAGTTTTATATGATGAAATGGCTAAAAATAAAAACATTAAATTATTTAACTTAATATTTGTAAAATCAAAAAAGAACTAAGTTTATAATGTTAAATTACAATACTACTAGTAGTATTGTAATTTAAACATTTGGCCAGTAGGCTACTTTGACCTGGCAATTTATCCCTAATATTTTCTTAATATGGTATGGTACATTGGCCTAATGACTTGAATGAAATGACTGAAATTCTAAAAGAGGAAAATACCCTCTGTTATTAAGCAATAAGGGAGATTTAAAATTTTTGTATTATGTTAGCCCACTCATAATTATGCTATAAGCCCACTTATGCTCTTTATTTATTCATTTTTTTACTAAGCTACTCCTATGTTCTCTTACTCATTTCTGTTGAACTTTATCTTTTCTAGATAGAATTTTCACTATAAATATATATGTAGTGGCTAAAAAATTACTAAATCCCTAATTTTAAGATTTTTTATTAATTCGCTTTGAAAGCAGGTACGTAAGAGTCAACATCATCTACTACATAATATTAACAAGAATTACAACCAAAAATCAATTAAGCATTTAAAATAGTTGTTTTAATTTTACAGCTCATTCACTTCAGCTGGAAACTTTAAAAACAAGTAATATATTTTTTGTAAAAAAAAAAAAAAAACCTTTTTTTTATTTAAGTAAACAGTGAAGATTACTTAGTAACAGTGAAAATTTTCAGTAATTACTTAGTAACAGTGAAATTTAAATAAACAGTAATAAATAGAAAAATAAAGAAAAGGATGATATTTAAAACAGAATAAAATCTTTTACTTACGCTAAGAGCAGAGTTCATACTACTGCGATCTGGGATGGAGTTTTCAGAAGATGAGTTAGGAAGACCTACATAATTTAACCTGTTATCACTTACAGCACCTGAAAAGAGATAAATTAAATGACGACNAAAAAAAAAAAAAAAAAAAAAAAAAATAAGGGATAAAAAAGAACATCAGATTACTTATTTTAACACTAACATGGACAATATAAACAGTTTCAGGAATAAAAAAAATATAAAATTTTATTTCTTGGCCTAAATAATGTAGTTGTTTAGGAAATCATTTTACATTCATTCATTATTAAATTCACTCATTACAAAAACTTAACCTCAAAATTATTTTACTTTAATTATGAATAACAAGTAAATAAAGAAAAAAAATTTTTCTTTATAGATTATGATATCAGTATTCGAAATTAAGACATTTTCTTTCAATTGTGGAATGAAAAAAATTTCTTTGGATTTCAAAGTGGTGAAAGTTCATGACCAAAACTGATGCAATAATCAAGACACAGGGATGAGATTAGCTAAAAGGCAAAAAAGCTGAATTTCCACGATAGTAAATTTTACGCAAGCGCAACCCTTTAACAATAAATTCCAGACAGTTTAAGGTAATAAATTATGTGTTGATATACAATTGTGTACTAATCTATTATTATATAAANACAAAAAGTTGTCAATGAAAAAGTGAAAAATACAAGTAACAAAGGAAAGCGATGGTGGTCCAGAGAGGTTAATCAGAGCAAGACAGACTTACAAGTCTGATGTTGGGGAAAGGAGGAACTTGATGCTCTAGGAAACAAGGTTGCAGATCATAAAGATGAGCTGGTGTGACAGGGATGGAATAAAACTTAGTGCTATTGTGAAGTTAAAATTATAATAGAATATAGTAAAATTTATTCTAGAAGCTATAACAATGTGCAAAAATAGATGTTTATCAGATTTAGCTGTGTGTCATGTTATCTATTAATTTATTTCTATTCTACGGCAAAAAAAATTTTTTTTATCACTAATCCATGCACACCATTATGTATCCATGCACACCATTATGTACATAGATTAAAAAATGGTGATAAGAATTAATTTGCGAAACTAAATAACTATTTTAACCTGAAATTAAAATTAATGTATATACACTGCATTAAAAAAGAAACTTAGTAAATTTTGTACACATAAAACTATACCATTCAGCACAGTGAGAAAAAAATTTAACTTACATAATTTTAACTTACATGAACTGCTACTTAAGCTAGATTCTTTCTTCTGAGAATCTTTTTCTCTTTTAAGAGTTGATATCTTCTGCTCAATGTCCCTGAGCTATAATGGAAAAAAAAGTTAATTTAAGAAACATCATTTATAAAAGAAAGAATGCAAAAAAATATATAAATAAGAAATTTACCTTAGTGGTTGCTTGCTGATAGGACAGTTTGCGCATTTTGCGGACACTTTTGCGAGCACTGACATCATTTGCCAATTTAAAAGCAGCAGAAGCAATCTTACTTTGAATTTCATAATCAAGCTCTAAATCATTTAATGTCTCACGCTAAAGGGGAACAAAATATATATCTCAATTTTATGTGATATTACAAAACTATTACAAATGAAATACACTAAAATAATAAAATTGTTAATTAAAAACTTTTACATAAAATGATTAACAGTCTATTGATTTTAACTAAACATTGAAAATCATAACTGGCAATGAGTTAAAGGGTCAAGAAGGAATTCTTAAACAAAATGCCCAATTTTTTGAAAAACATATATATGTATGAGATTTTTATTTTATTTTTAGAAATTGACTCAAGTTAATACTCAGAACACTTCCTAAGTTATAGCAATGATACTGCACTGAAATAAAAACTTACTGAAAATAAAAAAAATTATACACCCATTTTCTAAACTGCAATCATCTGCAGACTCAAATATTTTGTTTTAGTTCACACAGAGTTATGTTAGGAATACTAGATGTTCTAATAAATCTTTCCAGCTAAAACTTGGTAACTGATTTGAATATAGCATGTAGCTCAAATTCATGAAAGAAATTTTTAAAAAAAACTTACTTGAATAGTGGTATATACTTTTCATTTATTTATTTAATTATTTTTTGATCAAAATAACTTTTTTTTTATAAAAATATAGAAAATTATAATTTTTTAATTAAAAAATACTTTTGATACCTCTACCTATTTAATATTGTTTGGAGTAATTAACGTAATTTTTATGACTTTTATTGTGCACATTTAACATTATAAAATTTTTCAAATTTTAGTGTTAAAGAAAATTACATTTTAAAAATTATTCCTATGGTTTCACAAAAGTGTTTGCATCTAAATAATGTCAGTACTGTTGTTAATTTCGTTCATAAATTTATTTACTAATTTTAATTATTTTTTTTAAACCTGAAAGTTTTCTTAAAAAATAATTTAAACTTTTTCCCCATGAGATAATTATATATTTTTTAATAAAAACTAAAAGAAAAACATTTAAAATGCTATAAATTACTTTAATTTTTTCAATATTAAAAAAGTTTTATTTTTATTAAAAAAAAATAATTGAAGTTGAAATTTTTATTCAGGGCATTCACCTCCTCACCAAATGCGATAAAGTCGTAAATTTGAAGGAAAAAATTGCGCTTTGGGGAAAGTATTCGCAAATGATTTTTGTTACCGAAAAGAAAAATATATATTTCTCTCAATCCTGAAGAGAAAAAATGTCAAAAGGGATTTTTCTGTACAAATCCTATATTTTTTTATTCGATTAGAGTAATTTCCATTAGCTATGTCTCATAACCAATTAGAATTATTCTAAGTCCAGATAATGTAAGCAACAAGAGAGATTATGTAAGCATGCAACAAACTACAGATTACATCGGTTGACGGATCACTCGATATCACATTAAAAAAAAATTCCAACAGTTTGTGTAAATAAAACAATTATGTGGTAGCAAGATGCATATCATCATCTAATTATTTTTGCAGAAAATATGCTCTCTCATGACAATAACATATACAATGTCATCTTGCCTATAGTTTATCTTTATATTACTGCAATTGTCTAATATAAGTTATCAAAAACTAACTCCCACCTATTTCTATTTTTTCCCCTCAACGACGATAAAACAATATCAATATTTTTCCTACTCTCTTCCATTTGCTCCTTTACTCCTCCCAAACTGCAAAATGGCTCTTGATTTGAATTTGTATTTTATAAAATAATTCCATTTTTAGTAAATTTGTATTTAACTTGTAAGTTAAAAAAATCAATCATAAGAAATTGTTAAGATACGCACGCCTTTGGCTAAGAATTTTGAAATTTGGCTAATACTACTTATGATATTTGGATAATTTACTGACTAATAATTTGAAATTTTTAGCTTTATTAAAAAAAAAAAAAATTAAAAATCCTTATTTTTTTTTAAATATTTTTTTATTATTTCAGTAAGAATTTCTACTTTAATAAAACAACACAATATCCTAATAATTATTAATTTTAAAAGACTCCTATTTAGATAACGAAAACAGAATAACTTCATTTAAAATTCAAGAAATAATTTTTAATAGCTGTACATTAAAGAGGAAAAAAAAAAAACATTTTTCAGCAGTAAAAATTGAAAGTTAAACTCTAAAAACAGCTGGGATAAAACCGGCGCCCTCTCGCATGTGTTAACAGTTGTTAGTTACATATGTCTTAATCGAGTTTTCTCTAAAATTACACATGGATTATTTAAGTTTTTTTAGTTTGATATTAAACAAATGCTAACTTTCAGGGGTCTTATTTTTACCCCATGGACTACAATTGCAACTAATTTTCACTACATCTTTTCTGTAATCACTCCCTTTAATTTAAGCTAAGTTTTATATCACAGATGTGTACTTCCCTTGTTAGACAGCTTAAGAATCCATGCTAAGAACTATGATTGGTTATTGATGCTTTTTTCTTCTAAGGTAAGAATTTATCATATTTTTCAATGGAAAAAATTGAAGTATAAGCCAATAAATTATAATAAGAATAATGGTAAGATAACTGGTATATAATGGTAAGATTTATTCATTTAAAGTAGAAGGAACAAAAATAAGATGTAACTTACATCTTTGCCTTTAGCACGATAGATGATTTTATCACTGATGGTGAACGAAGTTCCTATGCGTCTTCGCACCTGGGGCTGAGCTTCACCAGGTAGGTACGGTGTTTCAGGTGGCAACTCTCCAGTAATTTCCTATAAAAATAATAATATTTATCTGTCAGAATGAATCGAATAAAAACATTAATTTCCCCATTAAAAATACAGTTCTTATTTTAAAATTTTAATCGTTAAGTGACATACTTGAGACAAAAATAAATAAATGAATAAATAAATAAAAATGTTTTTAATGAAGTAGTATCTTACAAAAAGAAACTGGTTTGCTCTGTGAGAAAACAACGGCCTCAAACTAAACATAAGGTAGAGAAGACTAAAACTTCAAAAATAAAAAAAAGAAACTTAAATACAATATACAACATGACAAATTTATATTTTTTTAATTATTATTTTTATTCATTTTAGTTTGATCTAAAGTTACAATATAGATGAAATTTTTCAATTTTACAAAATGAAATTTAAATAAAAACTTTTTAAAAATTAATTAAAAATATAAAGTAATAATTTATTATAGAATTTAGCACTTAATTATAATTATAAAAAACTCTTGAGTAAAAAGCATGAGTAACAATAGTCAAACCTAAATTAAACATAATATAGCGAAACTAATACTATTTCGGCCAGGAAACAATATGACTTAATTTTAAAATGATGTGTTTTATCACTTGACCTCTTTAAGAGTTAGAATTACTATTTAAAGTGTGATAACATGCATAATATGAATAACTATTCTTATTAACAACTTCTAATAAGAAAATCTATTTTAAAGTGAAAAAAAAAATTTATAACTTGTTAATCACTTGTTGCTAAACAAAATGATTTACAATTTATAAACCTTATGAAAAAAATGGCTCTTTTTGTGTAAGACTTGTAGACCTTTTTTAAAATTTTACTCAGTGCAATTCATATTCAAATGACTTATGAACAACATACTTCAATTAAAAAATAACACACGATTACGAATTGCACATTCTAATTTAAGAATTTTACAAAGAAAATTGAAATCATTGAGAAATCACAGTACAGGTGCTATAATCAACGTAAGCAGAATGACAATATGAAAGGGACGGAACATATATAATCAACATAATGCAGAATAATTAACAAAGGGACTGCTCAACTGTAGAATTTCAAAACTATCTGATTTGCAAATATATTTTTGTATCAATCGTGAGGGTATCAGACAAGTATAGCAGAGATCAATAGCAAAAAAGAAGAAACCACTTACTCCCTCTTTAAGGCAGAGAGCTTTGAGTTCTTCTGTCTTCTTTTTGAGGGCTTCCTGAAGGGCATCTTTCCTGGACTGAAGAGCAGTCAACATTTCAAGGGTGGCAGCTCTACTCTCCTCACTTACTTCACCTGCAATAGATCACAGCTGCATCAATGCTTTACAAGGTGTTTACAATATAATTCATGATTTTAATAACTTTCTGTTTAAAAAATTACATTTTTCGAAAGAAATGAAATAATTTTAACTTTTTCCAAACAAACTTATAACGCTTTTATATGTGTAACAGAAAGAAACTGCAAATCCTTTTTTTTTTTAAACAATAGAAAGTGAGAAAAATAGGCAGTTGTCAGGCTAGTAATGTTACTAATTAGCATGTTTTCTTTAAAGTAATTTTAGGCTCTTGCAAATGACAAACTAAAAAAATATATATATAATTTGTTCTATTTAAGTGTAATAAAAGCAAATCTTATCACAAAAGAATAAAAATAGTTTTAAATTTAGAATTACTTTAAGAACAGAAAGTTTCTGATAGAGTTTCCAGTATACTTTTATTAATACTGAACAACACGTAATAGCGTCAAATCAATGCATGGAAAAAAATTTACACTACTATTTATTGATCAAAGATCTCTTTTCAATATTTTTTGAAGGGTCCTTAAACAGACCCAATTTCTTCCTAAACTGACCACCGAATATTTTAATCAGATTTTTATAGCACCCTTCAAAACTTTGGATCACATATTTCATACCAATTCACTAAAATTTATTATACATTGAGCTGGCTTTAAAATCTAATAAAAATATAAATACAAAAATTAAAAGTTTTCAAGTAAAAAGAACACTAAATGGACCTTAACGTGTGAAAATGTCCTGTACCTTCAATAACTATCGTGGGAAGACTAGCTGAGCTGTTGCTTCTGCTGATATTTGAATGGGAGCTTGCCGAGGACAGAGATTGCACACTGCGACAAAGTTCTGATGCGATCTGGCTTAAGCTTCTATTCACACGATTTTGGCTCTGAAAAGTGCAAGCAAATTTTTTTAGCTAAAGTGAATATGAATAAAATAACACATTCATTGAAAATAAAATTAGAATACTTACTCTAAAACATTAGTCATTTTTATATTGATTTTAAAACTCTTCAATTCAATTTTATTGCAAAGAAAAACTGGTGCAGGCAACATGAAAACAAATATATCTATTGTCTGTCTGTGGAAAGAACTCCCCTAATTAGTCATCTGGAGCAGGGTAGTGACTATGCTTACAAGGTTTAACTATTTAATGCAGGGGTGTTCGGTCAATATTTAAGACATCGAGGGGATCAATGAGGGGAGAGAGAATGTTCCCTCTTTAAATTTCCACAATTCCTTGTTTTCATAGCAGTAGATGGCCTTAAACTTTGTGGCAAGATAGTTCTATAAAAACTATAGATCTAGTTCTAATATATATATTAAGTCAGCATTCAACACAAAAATATTTGAAATCTTATAAAACAGAAAGTTTGAGTTTATTTCAGATAATCAGGAAGCAATTTTATTACGAAATAAAACCTAAGCAAGGCTAGACAAAATACCATATTGATTGGATGTAAACTTAATATAAAATCATTCAAACTGTTATATAATAGTTTTTACCTTGACAAAAAGTTTATGTTATGCAAAATAAAATTAAACTTGAAGAGCTGAAAAAAAGTATATAATTTAAATTACCATTATAGACAAAGGTATTAACTGTGTAACAAAATGAATGAACTGTATTTAAAATGTTATACAAATTTTTTGATACATAAATTATTAATATTAACAGTATTTAAAATAGTTCAGCTAAATGTAAACAGAAGAAACAGTAAACTTTAAAAATTTGTTAATATTATCTTTTTTAATTATTTAGGGACAGTTCTCTAGTCAAAGTCTCACTTTTTATAACTTTACTCTACCAAGATGTCAACGATATAAGACAATTGAACTACTAAAAGTCAATACAATCCACATCACAATAATTTGAAATTTAACATAGATATTTGTTCACAGATTCCATTTTCTATTTTTAAATTTGTTACACACTTTCATCCTTAAAAAAATACCATAGTTACGAGTTGAAATTAATAATTAAAATGTAAGTTTATGGTTTTCTTTAAATGATGGAGAAAAAATTACTTTTTTCTGATTTCGATCAAGGAAAAACTGGTGTTGAGAAATTGCCATAGACCAAATACATCTTGCTGCATTGGGTGAGGATGCATACCACACATATGCAAATACATTGGCTGGTGCTAAAGCTCTTCTGCTAACAGACACTCTACAGGAAAAAATATTGCAATTATAGTACTGAACAAAGTTTCTGCATAATTTACAAACACTGTATTAACTGAAACAGTATTATCAGTGATAATAAATAAGATATGAAATAGTATTAAATAAAATGTATAGATAGTGTTTCATGCATAAAAAACCTTTAGAAAAATAATATTTTACCTTGAAATTATATTTAAACATCTGAAAAGAACACAAAATATTAGGACATTTCTTAGAAAATATGCAATGTACTCAAATGAGAAACTTTTCAAGAAAGCGATAAAATCAACATTTAAAACTCTCCATAACATTACAATCACATTCAATTGAATATTTAAAGAACAATAAAAATTGCTAAAACAAGCTTCAATCAATCATTAAAAGAACATCACTTTAACCCAGAACTTGTCTTATTTCCTACTTAGGAGGGAAACCAATTTTGTTCTAAATATCAGATAGAAAAATAATGTATAAAAAAAAAAAAGGTTTTCTCTACATATTTATCTATTAGCAAAATAATCAGAGGATTAAGAAAAGTAATTTAAACATAATTTTAGATGAAGTTACAGATGCACATTACATTCAGCAAATAAGTAAAATAAGCTGTCCCCTCTTTAAAACAAAATAAGTGAAGCACCATAATTTTATCGATAAGGTTAACTCAATAAATTTCACACAACTTTTAGGTTACATAATTTAAAAAATGCTAAAATTTGAAATTTGAATTATATTTGCAGAATTGTTCTTAAGAAATAAATATTTAAAAATGTGGAGTTTTAAACATTTTCAGCACATAAAAAAATGGCAAATGAAAAAACAATTAAGAACTCAACTTATTGCAAAATAACGGTCATTAAATCATTGGGCTTTTTTTTCTTTCTTTTCTTTACCTTAATATACATTTTCGCTCTTTATAAAGGGAAAGTTTAAAAAAAAAAAAAAAAAAAAAAAAAAAAAAAAAAAAAAAAAAAAAAAAAAGGTAAACTAAGTTATTCTATTCACTTGATATGACTGAATATTACTTAGCAATTGTGCTAATACTATCAACACAAAGTTTAAACAATTGTAACAAGAACTAACAATTATGAAGAAGAAAAAACATACATTTTATGCTTAAAATAATTAATTTGTTTATGTTACTAAAACAATATTGACATATAAGCAGTATTTAGATAAACTTACTGAGTGGTTGGATCACAGATTGCATTTGACAAGTCATCAAATTCTTCAAGTGGCTCTTCTATTGCATCTTCATAGAGGTTGAAGCTACTCAATGTGTGAACAACCCTACGACAATACGCAATAGAAATTTTAAAATTCAGAAACACATTTACACAATCACAAAGAATGTGAGAAACCTAAAAACATGTGAAAAGGAACTGACCTGCGAGCTTCATGAACTTCAATAGTGAATTTTCTATCTCGGAAATATAAGTTTTCCAGTTGCTTCCAAAAAAATACCTACAAGTGAATATAATAATTAACACATTTTTATGCATAGATAATAAATATATAATAATCAAAAGGAATATGATTAGGAATAATAAAATTATTAAACACCTGTTACCTTCAAATTTACTGCAGAGCATATTTTTTGTCATAGTTAATTAGTAAGGTATAAATTACATTTGATAAAATTTTGAATCAGGCATTACATAAGGGGACGCTATACTGTAGGAGAAATGTTTCTTAGCATATTTTGTTTCACCTTTAATTGGTATTTCAAAATCTAAAGTTTAGAGAGAAGTGAGTTCGGCCAAAGGTAGAATAGACCAAAGTTTACAAATGCTAACATTTTTATCAAAATATCAAATTGCATTGTGACAATATTATTCAAAATTATGCAGTAGGGATATAATCCAGCTATAATTTATTTGCATTATAAAATTTTGAAATTATTTTCTTAACATTTGAAACTTTGTGGTTTACTCTAGATTTACCTGAACTCACTTTGGTCTAAACTTAAAATTTAGTACCGATGGAGGTGAAGCAAAATTTGCCACGAAACATTGCTCTTATAGTATAATATCCTGTTAAGGAGACTCCTTATTTTCACTATGCATAACAATTCAATTTGAAGAGGTTATTTTAAAATTATTATATTATAAAATTACAATATTATAAAAAGCTTAGCAAATTGAAAGGGATGAGACTTCTAAACCAGAGCTGTAGAGCTGAGAATTGGAATGTTCAATTCGGACTAAAACCCAAGACTTTTAATACAGCCAAACTCTGACTTATATTTGTTTAAAGTTTTCCAGTTGAAAAATTAAATTTTAAAAATATATTTGTACAAAATATGGAAATAGTGCAATACTATTCATAGAAAATAGCTGCATATCACCATTTCATATACACACTGATACATATACAAACATTTTAATGCAACAAGACTGCTTAGAGAATATTCATACTATACACTACAATAACAGAAATACACTACAATAACAGATGGAACATCATATTAATTTGAGTATTTTTTTTAAAACAAAATTAACTTTCATCTAAGCTCTAAACTAATTTAATTAAGAAACTTATGAATTCAGAGGTGTTGAAATGCGATTAAGGATGCATTAATTTAAATAGTTAGTAATAGAGTAATAATTTTAATTTAAATAATTTTTAAAATATTCATTTGAGTAATATTTTTGTTTAAATGACTAGAAATATTTATTAGATAACTACAACTTATCTTCGACTCTGACTCCACAACTCTGTTTGAAATGGTGGTTAAACTATGATTTCGGTTAACAAGTTTGGTTCAACCGGTTCCTGTGATGTCTTGAGTACATTTTAAGCAGCATGTTTGCAAGTGGTTGTTTAGAAATATTACAGAATAACATTTTAATCAACTATGGAATATCAAAGTGGAAGAATTAATACTTACCCTTCGAGGAGTTTTGCGATCATTCTTATCGTATTGGCTAATACCTCTATAACTTAAACCAAGCCAGCAACCATTTCCTTGCTTGTCCTTTAAAATGCAAATATAGAACATTAATTAAAAACAAAAGTTATTAAAATTTTTAGAAAACTCTACAAGCATTTTCAAAAGAATAGCCTCACCTTGATTTCATAATAGTGCTGACCATATGTTGGCAAACTTTCAACAATACTCAAGTAACTGGAAAAAAAAGTTTTCTAAAAATGCATTTAAGATAAATAAATTAATTCATAAGCATTTATATTAAAACTATAACTTGTACTTTTTTGACTTAGCTTGCTTAGATGTAAAACTTTATTAATAAGTCCAAAACTATTAAAAAGCATGTAACAAGTAAAAAAATTATTGTTCGCAAATTTTTTCATTCATTAACTACAGAAAGTCATTCATTAACAATAAAAATTATCCTCCTCTTCATTTTGCACTTGCACAATTATTCACATTATATAAATATTAGATGGCACCACTACCATAATTTGCACTTTTAAAAAAATAGTACAGATCAAATAATAAATAAGTTTGAAAAATTGTTGAGAAAATAGTTTTAGTTCTTTCTACTAACATAAATTCTTCATTTAAGGATTTTAATTTAATATTCATTCGGTTTTTAAAAAAATCAAAATTCACTACAGTCAGCAGTGACTTTTTAATCTGGCTCAAACAAACGATATCGTAGAAATAAAGGTTCAGCTGAACCGCACAGCAATAATGTAAAGGTTCTGTCATGCTGTTTTCCATTTCCATTGCTGTCTTATTTTTTAATGAAAAAGTGCTTTAATACTTTCAATTTCTGAACACACATTGACAAAATAAAATTCAAAAAGTTGGCTACAAAAATAATTATTTTTTGAAATAATTCGGGTTTATGTACAAACACTTACTTTACAATTGCAGCACCTCTTGTTTGACCCACTAACACTTGGTAGTGTTCAAGGACTTTGTTTTCACTGCAAACAAAAAAAAAAATAATGGTTAGTTCATTTTCGGATATCATCTGTATAAAGCATAACTTTATATTATCATTTATCTACATTGTACAGAATATTAAAAATTAATAAGGGCTATAAATAACAAAAATTGTTCAAGCTCACCATAGAGATATTGACGGAAACTCTTTAAGGGTAGATGTTGGCAGCACAGGTAATCGTTTCAAATGAGACTTGAATGTTGGCTCGCTGAAAGGAATAATTTTAATAACATAATTAGAAATAATTTGCATCCAACGTCTGTGGGAAAATAATATCCCGTTGTGCGTTACAAAAATTAACATACTTGTAATGATAATACGTAAATGAAAACTTCATTTTCAATGATTCAATAATATAAAAATAGTCCCTATTACAGTAATGGTAAATAACACCATACTATGAAGAAAAAATTATTGTTTGTCACAAAACATAGCTTTAATGTAACAGAGTAAGTATAAGAGTTATAATTAATGTTGTTTTATTAGACTTTTAGTAGATGCATTATTGTTGATTAGATGGGGTAAACATAAGCATGCTAATAATGAGTGAACATAATATTAAAAATTATGAAATCAGACACAAAAAAAATTCTGAATTTTATTTAAAACCAATTTTGATTCTTGAACCATAAAATGTGTGAGTCAGGAAAATATGATTCCAATGATTTAGCAAGAAGAGGGGGGGGGGAATCATATGCCCCCTTTATGTTAGGTTTCCCATTTGCACATTTCGTTATGTCCAGCGAACCCTCTAAGCAAATAAAATGTTTAACGTACAATTACAAAACCTATTTATCCAAAGATAATTATTCCCTCTGCAGAGGATCAAAATTGTGATGGCATGTCTTCGGATAAACCTCAGGGATATTTCCCAGACCGTCGCCAACAGCCCATTGTGCAGCTCTATTGCGTAGGTAAAGTACTTACCTACCAAAGATAATTCCATTACTTTTTAATGCTTATTTAAATAATTGTTGGAAAATTTTAAATTAAGTTAAGAAATTTTTTACATTATTTTAAACTAAGTAATTTTTTAAATAATAAAATACAAAATTTTAATAAAATCAAATAATATTTGAGAAATAAAAACTATATTGAGAAATGAAAATCTAAAAATATCACCACAAAGCACTAGGTACCTGAAAAATGTGATTATTTTTTATCAAAACTTGTTCAGGCTCTTCCTTTTTATTTTATGCAATTTAAAACAATTTTTATGGACAATGTGAAAGTTTCCTGTTTACATGTTATTTTATTTCTTATTTTACCTATTTATTATTTTATGTTATTTATTTATTCATTTTTTCTCGCTCACATCAAAAGAAAATACAATAAAAATATTACAGAAAAAAAAAAATTTATTATTGAAAACTTACTCAGTATAATCTCCATAAGTTGCTTGAATTACAAGAGCTGCTAACTGGAATATGATGTCAGCATCAATTTCCAATTCTCCCTAAAATTGGAAACAGTTAAACTAATTAAAGACAAGTTACAATAATTATCATTTACATATCAATTACACAGTCCTAAAATACTTCCCCCCTTTCGTTTAATTAAGAAGCAGTATTCTGGTATCGAGCAGTATACTTTTTCAAGCAATATCTTGAAGTGTTTTAATATTCAAAATTACTTCTAAAACATGTTATGTTTTCATTTTCACATTTATCTTTTCTCTTATTATGACATAAAAAAGTTCAGTTTATAATTTTCATGATAAGAAAGAGTATTAAACAAATATATATTTATACACATATATTTCAGGGAAACCACAAACTCAAAAAATTTGAAGAGTGGTGAAAACTGTTTCATGAAGTTATCGAATATTTTAAAGACATCAACTTTAGGAGTACTGTAGGTCAGTGGTGACATAGTATTGAATTTACAAACATTTTTGGTTTATTATAATCACCATATATCCTGGTGTATAGACTTTTCAAACTTCTAACTTTACGAAAATTAGGGGTTGTTAAATTCATTGGTAATAAAGTCTGACATTCGTAGATTGTGAAATATTGATGCATTATAAGCAATGAGGTAGATATGAATAAATCAGCAACAATTTACCCTTTTCAAAAGATATTTCTATAATGTTACATACCATTAATTTCTTATTTTCCTTTGTCATATTTTCTTTACATATAAAATGTAAAGAAAATATAACGAGGGAAAATGCAAAATTAATCGTATATACATATTTTTTTTAAAAAAACAATACCTAAAATTATGTTTAAAAAAATTAATATAATTTATTTAAAAGTATTTCAAAAAATATACCATAGTGAAAACTTTAAAAAAATATAAAATAAAACTACAAATTTAAGGAGCATCATCGGTTTTAAATTCAATAATGTTAGCAGTGCTGTCACATGAATCCCACTCTGCAATGGATTCTACGTCATCCTCATCTTAATTATTACTTCATTTTTTTTCTCTTTTTAATTTTAGAAATTTGCAGCGTTAGACTTCTACATCCGACATACCAGAAATTTACTCTCTCTGTCTCCTGATAAAAAAATAAAGAGTGGATGATACAGTAGTAAACATCCCTTTAAAAAAAATTTTTTTTTTTATCAGTTTTGAAATTTTTTTTGAAAGTGGCAACCTTGTGTATAAAATATATAACACATTTTTATACCCCAGTCAGGGTGAGTAGCCAAATTTTTCAGCAAAAAATAAGCACCTTTTAAGCACTCAAAAAATATTGTCAAGCACTATATACAAAATGCAAAATAATTTTCAGACTTTACATGATCATGATAAAATAACTAGTTTCTGACAAAGAACTCTTTAATAGATTATATTAGCCACCATAAAAAGATTGAGAGATTTTTCGGTTAGAAAAATGAAGCCGGAAATTAAGAATATCTAGCAAAATGCAGCAGAGTTACACATGAAAGAGTTAAAATCTCTTCGAACTCAGCTCAGTAGACACATGCGGACTTGCAAGTATTTTATCAAACATGTAAATTGATTGCGGCTTTCATACACTATGGACCAATTGAAGGCCAAAAAGGATTGTGGTTAAATGAATTGTGAAAATGATGAATAGAGCAATGTGAAAAGCACGCTTTTGCATAATAGGTGCCGAAAATCGACATGGTAAAAAAAATATCATTTTCGAAAAGGGAAAATCAAGCACTTTTTAAAAACATCCAATGAAAATAAGCACCTTTAAGCACTTTATAAAAACGCTACACACCCTGTGCACTGTATATCTGAATATATACAAAATAAAACTTATTGCGCTTACCCCATATCATCCCCTAACACACCACCTTTGCATTTTTTAAATAAGTCATACATCCATGACACCCCAAGACGTTGGTAAGGATATAACTTCTCATAAATTCCATGAAAAATATAAAATCCATCTGCAACAGCAACCATTTGGTCATCACCATCATCCGCTGAGTCTTTTAAAATATTCTATAATNTGCAACTTGAAACAAATATCTTTATCAAACTTATTAGTCAAGTAGCAAGTCAACAACTTAAGTACATACATCCATTATTTGAGACTGATAAGTGATATTTTTACTTAAAATCATAAAATTTAGGTGGTTTTAATGTAACATTTTTATGGCATATGGTTTCAAAACTTAGTAGCACGAGATAAAAATAAAATAAAAATTTCACCCTAATTCTTGAAAGTTATAAAACTTAGAAACCTAGATAAAATTATTTACTGAAGAGGTTCTGTGGAGTGTAATTTTTAAAGATAACTAGCAAAACGTATAAATGGATTAATTAGAAAAAAAAAGCATCAAGAAAGAGAGGAAAATTAAGTGTTGAGATAAAATTATTTTACTATAAAAAAATTTACTACAAGAAAATATAACTCTTCTATCGCGTAAAAGTAACTAGGTAATTATTTGTTATTTTCATAGATAATACAAAATAAGCTCTCTGAACCATGCAGTTTTTATAACCAAATGATATAATTATTTATTTCACAAGCAAATTAAAAGAGAAAAAAAACATTGGGCAGAAGTTTGTTAAAACACGAACTACAAAAACTTCAAATAAGAAATTATTTTTTAATAACTTTACAAAATTGTTATGTAAGTTTGTTAATTCCTAATATAAAATAAAAATATTTTTCATAACAAATATATTAAAAAGTAGTAATTTTTTTAAATGAATTTAATTTATAAAAAAAAAATTACAATACTGGTTTGTTTATTCTAGTAAAATATAAAATTAAATAGTCGAAAAATATAAATAAAAATAATAAAAAAAAAATATTTTCCAATAAGAATCAATTCTTCCTGTTCCTTTTTCGCTCAGTTGAAGAAAAAAAAAAAGTTAAAACACCGCCTTGTTAATCAGATTAATCCATGAATTACTGAAACTAGACTTAATTATTTTTGCTGTTTACTCTTTCCACCCACTTAAATACGCACACTCATCAGAAACATCAAGTGGGAAAAAATAGAAGAACTTAACCCACTTGTTCATTTCCCCCCCCCCCACCAAAAAATCTGAACAACATTCATTCATACCATCGATATTATTTTCCTTTGCATGCATGCAAACACTTAGATTGTGAAAAAACACAAAACCCAGTATTATTTTTAAATTTTCTGCGAAAGCTACTCCTGCATTTGTTAAATTTTTGAAAATATCACTCATTATCTTTTGAATCTAAAACTTTGCCTAAATTGGTCCTTTCCAAAAGTTACCATATCTTTCTAGAAAATATAGTTTTTAAAAAACGTAAAAACGTGATCGACTTCGTTTTTTAAAAAAAAAAATTTGTGAAGAGTCAATTTTTTAAATGGAAAATAATGTGAAAGGATCATTTTTGAAGAAAGAATATTTTGTGCAAAGTCCTTTTTTACAACAAAATTTGTGAGGGGTCCGTTATCAAGCACAAATTTCCCTTAAAAGGACTTCTGCAGATAATAACAATTTCTAATTAACAATTCAACTGGTACAGTAAATCCAACTATTTTTATTCATTTTATTTGTATTACTGGTACAGTAAATCCAACTATTTTTATTCATTTTATTTGTATTACTGGTACAGTAAATCCAACTATTTTTATTCATAAAAACAAATTAATAAAAATAAAATAATTGTTGAATTTACTTGCGCCTAAATAATGGAAAATGGAAATTTATCAAAAAATAAAATTTAAATAAACAAACCATACTTAAGACCGAAATCTAATGATAAATGAGAAGTTTCGCTGAAATGAAAGATGAAAATCTTGCAAAATGTTTTGCGCAGGGCAGGTATAGGGCAAAAATAGGATAATTTTAAACTATTATTTTCAGAATATCACAAAATTATCATAGAAATTCCATTTTTTTTAAAAAATAATAACACAGTGCACGTGAAGTCAGAGTTCGAAGAAAAAAGTGGCGATTAGTAGGCAATATTTCAATTGCCATTTGTTATTCGCTTTGCGGCTGATGGCAACTGTTAATTTTGCCCCGAATGCACGGGGCTTTCAAAGTCTAACGACGGTTTAAAATTTGTAAAAGAATATATTAAAATATACGAAACGAGAGGATAAAATGAACGTAAAAAAATAAAAGAAGCAATAAATCCCGGTTTTTTTCATTTCCATTATCATTAAAATATAATATAAGCAGAAAAACATGAAACCGCGTCCCACTTAAATCTAAAGGTAGGTGATGGAGAGTTCATTCTACTTTTTCAAGGCTAAGCGCGGGAAATCAAAAGAGCAGACGATCCCATTCTAAAGTAGAATTATTCTTTCGAACTTCTCGAGAAAAAAATAATAATAAATCGCAACGCAAATTCGAGATGCGAGAAAGAAAGAAAAAAAAAAGGAGGGTGATTGAAGATAATCAAACACGGTACAGGATTTCAGATGATTGTCAAGTCAATCGAAAACCCAGCAGAGCAGTTCTCTAACAAATACTGAAAGTAAGGGAAATTGAAACAGCGTACAAAAACGTGTTTCTGATGCGTGTTAGAAAATAACAGGTGAATCGACGACGCAATAGCATTTGAGTAGGTCGAATGTGGTTTTTATAAAGGAAATTGATGACACACCGCACAATATATATGTAATATTAAAGGCATTTAGAAAACTAACCGACCAAAATGGGTACAGCATATCATTATAACACGTTTATAATCAGACTTAAGAACAGAAATAACCTATTCAATCTAGAATTACTAAAACATTTATCTCAATATGTATTACCTATAATGAGACCGGATTAAATAATAGAAAAAGAGCCTTAAAAATAGAAAGAAAAAATGCCCTAAAAATATTAAAATAAATTCCCTAATTAAACAAGATTTTAAATCTGAAACATTTCTTTTCTAAAATGCCTTAAAACATATAATTGTTGATATGCCATAGCTATGGTCCAACATGGACTATAGCTACTAGGGGTGAAGTATAATTATATTTAAATATGTATATCGGGATTTAATTTCCATTTAAATTTGAAATCCATGTTTAATGCAAAAATAACAAAAATTGTTTCGTCAATTAACACATATTTTTTCTATCTTTTACGTTATCTCTAATTTTGTTTCAAGTTCCCTTGAAGCAATTGTCATTTTAAACTAAATGGTCAGCAGCGTGTTCTTTTTAAAAACTAGCAAGATTAAAAATGATTCAAATTTTCTAGGGGAATATTTGAAGACACAAAAACCCTACATTATAATTTAATAAATTGTGACTTCCTTGATCCTATGGATGAATTACATTCTCAAGCAAACATTGAAATACTTGCTTCCAGTAAACTGAACAGTTCTGTATTCCCCCTTATCTGCTGAGTAGTAAATCCTTGCTCAACCACAAATTCTAATTCACATAGTTTACAAAATAAAATTGCTATTTCTTCAGAAAAGGCAATTTCACTGAACTTGAAGGTTTTCACGCAAAAAAATATTTCAAAATTTTTAAAAAAAATATCCAAAAGTGATAGAAAAATTTAAACAAAAATATCAAAATGCCTTAAAAACCTTAATTTAAAAATGTCCTTAGAGTTAAATCCAAACAGATAAACGTCATCAAAATCCAGGCCTAAATAAAAATCATGACACTAAAATCATAACCTGGCGATTGTACAAATTTATACAAAATATTAAAAATTATAGTCCAAATATTAAAAGAGATTTCAAAAAGGAAAATTGAATGAAATTAGAAAAGAGAAAGAAAGACATTACTTTTAGTTGACGTAACTATAACTTTTAGTTCGTTGTTTTTGCACTCATCTGCTAAATCAATAATTTTTAGAGAAATTGCAATTAAGAGGTTAGTTAATGTTATAAGTAGAAGGGAAGTTTTTTTTTTAAAATTATTACATTAAAAACTATTTCAAATGCAGATAAAATTCATCAAGTTTAACAAAATTTTGAATGGAAAAATGAAACGAGCTTCTTTTCGAAAAACTAATTTATATAGCTGACTTTTTTTTATTTTATTTCGATGCAATATATAAAGTAATAAAACTGTTTTCCCGTTTTTATATTAGGAAAGCTCTCTATTTTTTTTCAACCCAAAAGGTAAATTTTGGACATTCATGATGAAGTTAACTGGGCAAATGGGAAAAAAAATATATTTTATATTCTGTCAACAAGTTTACAAATAAAAATAAGAATACTAAGTTTACATAGAATGGTTACAGAGCAACTTTGATGATAACTTTAAGATTTTTAAAAAAGCAATTTAGTGTTCTGAAAAGATTAATGCAGGAAACAGTACTATTATTTTAACAGAAAATTGATAGACTAAAGATAGTACTTTACACTTATACAACAATCTTTAAAATAATTTCTCAAATATTTAAGATTATGCTTTTAAGAAATATTTTTGCAACAAAATGCTATTTCCTTAAAGTGAAATATGGGATTGTTCAAATCATGTAATGTAATCAACAATGATAGTTTTTTCCAGAAATTTGTTGTTAAAAATAATCTGATGTCAACACTCAATAAAACATTATAGAACTATAACATAGCTGCTGTTAACATTGCTGTTCCCACTTTTTGAGGTGTGCCCATTATGAAGTAATTGTTTATTACCTTATTAATCAACAATTTAAGATACACATGTTTAATTACAGTTTTACAATTATAAGAAAGTGAATAAGTTTAAAATTTACTGTTAAAGATAATTTGATGTTACCAACTCAACAAAAAAGATATAGAATTATTTTATTAAAATATAAAAGTATATTGCCTAAGAAATAAATATATTCATGTAACATTAATATTAATATAATTCTAAATTAGCTGCTGTTAATATAATGGTTCCCACTTTTTGAGGTGTGTCCATTATAAAGTAATCACCTTATTAATCAACATTTTAAGATACACATGTTTAGTAAGAGTTTTACAATTATTAAAGAATTAATAAGGTTCATTTACTTTCATATTAAATTTTATGTAAAACTGAGCCCAATAAACATAAGCATTTAGAATAATGAATACAAAAATCTACTTAAAATTTTAGAGCAATATTAACAATTGCTTTTTTTCGCTACAGCTAAATCTCTTCTGTGAAACAAGTTTTAAGTTAGTTGAAAATTTTTTAAAAAAATTAGTAGATGAAGTTGCAAGGGCAACTGAAAAAAATTATTTGGTTTATATGTTATCCCAATAAATACCAAATCTTTGTGAAATAAAATATTTTGGAATATTTTAGTTTTGATGAAACAATCGTCCATTGTCAAGGAATTCGAGTCATTGTAATTAGTTCATTTCAATAAAAATCACACAGATTTTTACAAACAAAATTATTTTCAACTACTTTTCCTTATCATAAATAAACATAACAGCAAATAAAAACTTTCATATTATTAGGTTGGTTTACATAATATCTAAAACAATTCACAATAGCAGATGGAATTGGCACAACAGCGAACTTGTTATAAGCAAATACATACTTAATGCTAATAAGGTACACCTTTCTAAATTGTAAAAAAAAAAAAAAAAATTTAGTTTACTAGCTTTTGAAACCTGTGACAACATTGGATATTGATTTCAGTAGTAAATTCCGAAGAAGAAAATTCAGCTTAATCAGTATATATCTTCCATTTTGCCCCTATTCAATATATTGCTAACTTTGACAGCAGATTGATGCATTGGGCTGTTACTTATCTGAAACTTAAACTAGTCTACTCTACAAAAGTTAATACTTTAAAAAACTGATTTCAACTTCGATACAGTAACCCCCCCCCCCTAAGCGTTTTTAGAAGGACAGTCTTCGTATTTGCCCTATCATTCCTATACTTATACCCTCTTAGCCTTTTTTATAAAAATTAGCCACCATCCCTTAAAAACACTGTTTTTTTACTCATATTCCATTTAAAAAAATAATAAATAACTCAATGCTAAAATAATAATTACACACAAGTTATCTGTGTTTAGGTTTAATTCTGATTGCTATTGCAAATATTTTTTTGTTAGGATTATTCTCAACTGGTTAAATTTTTATAAGTTTCTCTATTTTTGAAGGTGAGTGGATATTAATGAATTTTTTTTATGATTTTAAATTGTGAAGTTATTTTTTAAATAAATACTTTTTTAAGAAATGTGCAATTCAAAATGTTTTTCTTTCTCATAATTTTCAGTATAAAATATAGAAAAAAACTTTCAAGTTGTTTATCAATTAATAATATTTTTTAGTTTACTTTTTCTTTGGAAAAAATTTATGCTCAGAGACTGTTTTTTAGCATGCCTTTAATTATTTTTTATAAATATACATTTTTCTCTTGTTTTGATAATGTGGGAGAATTACTTTTTGAAATATATACATAAAATAGTATAAGAGCGTAATTTAAAAATTGTTGAGGATCAAATTCAGTTATTACATAATATTACACAATTTAATAAATTTTTACAGTTTTAAATGGGTGCCCTTTCAAAATGACCTTTTCTGAGACGAAGTGACCTGCCTTTTTTTATTCCAAGGGAGAACTCTGTAGACGCAAACTATAACTGGTAATAATAGTAACAAAAATCAGTATGTTGTTTAGGGAAATATTATTCAATATTTGACACTTTTTACAAACACCAGAATCACTATAATGGATAGATTTTAAGAGGTTCTAAAATATTCTTTTTTAGATGAGATGAAAGNAGGTTTTTGACGTGACGGTTTAAACCATGGTTTAAACTGTCAAAAACCTGCCAACCCTGTAACAGAACAATAACATAGCTGCTGTTAACATTATTGTTCCCACTTTTTGAGGTCTACCTATTATGAAGTAATTGTTTATTACCTTATTAATCAACAATTACACAAGTTTAGTTACAATTTTCAATTATAAAAGAGTGAATAATATTCAAATTTACTGTTAAAGATAATTTGATGCTACAACTCAACGAAAAAAGATATAGAAATATTTTATTTAAATATTAAATATAAAAGTATATTGCCTAAGAAATTAACATATTCATGTAACATTAATAGAATTCTAAATTAGCTGCTGTTAACATAATGGTTCCCACTTTTTGAGGTGTGTCCATTATAAAGTAATCACCTTATTAATCAACATTTTAAGATACACATGTTTAGTCAGAGTTTTACAATTATTAAAGAATTAATAAGGTTCATTTACTTTCATATTAAATTTTATGTCAGTATGTTGATCAGAGAAATATTATTCATTATTTGACACTTTTTACAAACACCAGAATCACTATAATGAATAGATTTTAAGAGGTTCTAAAATATTCTTTTTTAGATGAGATGAAAGAGTTAAATTAGAACCCCATTTATTTAAATCAAATATGTATAGGTTATACATTTTTATTTTTTCTTAAAAGGACATCTTTAATTTTTTATAATTATTTTTATTTTCAAGATTAGAATTAACTCTCAATTTTATCAAGGATACATAACACACATTAGTTGCGAGGAATTTAGGTTTTAGTACTTGTTTAAATAATCCTGTAAAAATGATTAAACTTATATTACATTTTAATGTACAGAGACGTGAAGGCTATTGCCCTCATAACCCATACCTATCCTATAGGTTAAAATATAAAACAAAGTTTTCTCATTTTCAGTATCAAAAACCATGTCCCTCACCCTTACAACGCCTCTGCTTTGCTTTGTTACAACATTTATGTGCACTCGCTTTTACAAAAAGTTTCAAAAGTTAAAATTGAAAATTTTTATACAGTATTCATTATAAAATTGAAACTTTATACAGTATTGAAATTTTATACAGAATTCATTATAAAACTTCAAACATAGTGCATTCAAATATGTTGAAAATCTGCAAAACTTGATATAAATGATGACAATTAAAATTGTAACAAATGGTTAAAACTTAATCCAATATAACTTATACTGATCTATATTTTTCTGATATCATAAAACATATTTAAAGGAAGTGATTAGAAAACTATAAAATCGAATTAAGATTTTAAAAAAAAAAAGAGTAAAGACTATAAAAATCAAGAAAAAACCCAGTAAGTTTTCAATTGATTTATCAGTAAGCTATTATAATCAGCTTAATTATCAAGTAGAATCTTTCTCAACACACTAGAGATACCATTCAGCATTTAAAACTGAAAATACAATCACAAATTTCCAAAGCATCACATATCTCCTTTTAAAAGAAAATGTCTTTTTTTCATTTTATAAAACATCAGTTTCAAAAAAACAACAGTAGTTAATTGGTTTCGACAAACACTAGAAATATTTAAAAATTAGATATGGAAAATCCCAAAATTCGTAACAAAATTATCACTTATCTTTAAATACCTTACTTTTACAATACAATTATTATTTTATTTGTAATCAACATTTTTATTAATTATTTTATTCGTGATCAACATTTTCTTTAATTATTTGTAATCCACAGATAATTAAATGTTTTGGTAATCAGAACTTCTAAACGAGAAATTAAAAACATTCCAAAATATTTATAATCAAACATCAATAAATAACTTTTTAAATAAAAAGTCCGTAAGTTTAAGTAATGCAACTACTTTATTAACAAATATTTCAAACGGCATATACAAATAATCTTTAATAGTCATTTAAATTATAGATATATCAGCTACTTTAAAAACTTTCAAAATTAATGGATGATTACAACTTCGATAAAATTAATTAATATTTACCAGTTCAGGTGAAGCACCAAAAAAATAGACACTGTATTGCTCAATACAAAGGTAAATCACCAATCCTAACTTTTGAAGATGAGATTGTTTTAACTGTAACAATCCCAATTCGAAAACTAATTATTGTATTTTAAAGTTAGAGCCAATTAACATAGCTGACCTTTCATTAACTAAGCATACTTGTTTATCAACATCAGAGACATATGATTTAGGACACCAACTAATGACCAAACAAATCTCATTTCAGATTAATTCGGCCACGCGCGATTTGTTTACACTCGTCACGAGATGGCGTTACTAATGCGTCTACTGGGAGTTCAAAGTTGCCACTTTCCCGATTCTTAAAAAACAGGTTTCGTTGCAACAGGTGGCTTGAAATTCGACTTAATTTAGTTTTAGAAAAAAAACATTTAAAAAATAATTTAATATTCTAAAGATAGATAAGATTATAGAAATAATCTAACATAACAACATTCTCGATAAAGAATTTAAAAGTGTAATGCAAATACATATTTACAAAACGAATAATAAATATATTTTTATTCATAAAAATATTTTTTTTTTAAAATAAATGTCAATGTAAAAATCTGACAATACAATCTTGTTTTGAATAAATGTACATTTACTTTTCAAGGGAAGCAAAGGAAATTTATTGAAATCTTAATGATAAATTATGAAAATTAATTATAATAATTATATTTTGTACAAATGCTCATTAGATCGAGAAAAAAATATATCGGGAATATAGTTGGACCGGCACCAGCGCTTATTTCGATTTTTAAACTACCTCCCGGTGCTGTCATTATATCAATCGTTATTTTAAGTGGCACTTTAATTTCCAAAAAGAAGAATACATTAAAAATATTTTCATGCGGAACCGCTGCTTTTGTTTCGTTTTCGTGCGATTAAAGATAAACCGCCTATCACGGCAAGAAAAAAAAAATTTACAAGTAACACAAAGCAGTTCAAATATTTAAGAAAAAGAATAAGAAAAAGGAATTTCTTACTCTTTTTAGTTAAGATTCTGTGAAGTAAGACAGCGATATATGAAAAATCAGAGGCCGTGAAAATAAGTTTTAAATATGCTTTTGATAAGTACACCCAGAAGTTTTCGGAGGTTGTCAGGGTTCATTAAAATATGTACGATTGATTTATAAAACATAACTTACAACACAAAAATGCCTCAAAAATTTTTCAATGGACCAATGCATTAATAAATAAGCAAATAAAAATATTACTAATCATTATTCAAGATAAAAAAAAATTTAAAAAAATCCTTAGCTCGAATATTAAAAATAAATTTCCCACAAACAAGATGACACTAAACTATGCTTTTATTAACTCTCGTTCGTATCTGCAAGGACAGGATATACCTTTTTTTCCTTATTATTAAGTTTAAAAAAAAACATTTACAAAAAAAAAACTATAGGTATGAAATTTCTATTTATTTTAAAAAATAGATTACGTTGACATTTCGTACAAATAATTATCATAAGTTTTTAAAATTAAGGAAGTGATGAATTATTAATGCATTTACACGGAATTTAATGGTTAAAAATAATAGAATAAAACTAAGTTAGTGACTATCGAATTCTACTTAAATAATTATGCTTGAAACGAATCAGAATATAAATTTCGAATTCAAAACATGCTGTAAGTAGGAGGAAAAAATAATAAATGAAAAAAATAAGGAACTTCAAAAGGAAAAGTTATTAAATAAAATGGAACTAAAATATATTTTACAGTACTAAAAATTCTTACACAATATGTTCATAAAAATCTTAATTAAAAAAATTTTTTTTACATAAATTAAACTAAATAATTACTCACTACAATTATAAAGCGACAATATATAAATTTGGCTTCATTAAAATCGTTGAGTTCAAATTGTAATTCATTCAATTGCTTCTTTATTTTTTTAAAAATCTTAAAATAATTTTTTAAGATACCATTTACATGAAAAATGCAACCATAGAATTATTACAGTAAGCATAAACTATTTAAAATTATTAATTTTTATCAAGTAATTATGTCTTTTTCGAGAATAAAAAAGAAAATAAAGAAAAGAAATAGTGTTAAAAAAAATTCTGAAGCTTTTTTTTTCTTCTTTTTTTTTATTACAGAATGTCAATAATATAAAATATTTTTTAAATTAAACGATTTTTCATAAGTCTTAGCTAAAAGTGTGTAGATCTATTGTTTTTTCCGGAAATGGGCAAGTTTAAAATAAAAGATCTATATTAATATCTTATATCAAAATGGAAGTGTTTGAACTTTAGCTGCCACGGAGAAATGGTTCAAGCATTTAGATACAAAGTTACAATATGAGACTATGTTCTTATGCAGAGAAGCCAAAAAAAAAGAGGCTAAGTATCTGCCTCAATCCATTTCAGCTAAAGTCAATTTTTTTTTACCCTTTATCCTATTGCTGCTTTAATTAAAGTACTTTTGTTTTTCTCGTTCTTATCTTTAACAAGTTGAAATATTCATTTCTAATATTATATTTGCTTATAAAAGCTTTAAAGCAATGCATATTTATTATTGTCCCCGATTTAATTGTAAATATTATTGATAACCAGAGACACCCATGTCTCTGATCCAATGAGGATTAGAAAGATACATAGGTTTTGATTCCAAATAACTTTATTAATTCAATTATAAATCCTCAACGGCGGTTGGAAGCCCACCCACGGATCGATAGGTACCAGCTTGTCGGGAAAGTAGTGACGGCTTGTGCGCAGTGTTGACTACATAGCTGCTGTTGGTCATGAAATTGTGGAGCTTAAAACTCTATGAAGTCCCTGGCCCACAACGGGCTGCAATAAAAATGTTTACTTAAGCGTACTGCAGCGGGAATCCTTTACTTTTTAGTTTGAACATAACCGGTATATATACCATGACCGAAATGTTCTCATACAACTTTTGAACCACGCTAAAGAATTATATTAAGTGTAACAGTAGTCGTAATTCATTTCAGAAAATTTAGTGTAAAGTATATATAAACTATTTCAAGCCCATATGTTGAACTACTTATAATTTTTCTATATCTACTATCTTTTTCTATTTTTAAAATGACTTTTTTCCCTTTAAAAATTCCAGTAGTCAGGATATTAACCTCTCGAAATCCAATTGTATACCATTTTTTCTAACATTTAATGTCGATAATCTGCTAATAGTAATAGTAAAAAAATTAAGATTAAGAATTTAAAAAAATTATTAATTTCTGTTAAAATAATTTAAGATACTAATGATTTTAATTTTTAAAAAAAATTATTTTTAAATTGCCATAAAATTGGTACATTGTTTCACTACGTATGAAAACAAAACCATAAGAGGCAATCAATCAAATAGGCAATTTAATGTCAAATTAACTTAACCTATTTCCATCTCGTAACGGTTCATAACATTTTTATTAACTTGCATTTAGTGCTGTTACAAAATGAATTTTAACAACTACAACACAAAAGGAAATTAGAAAATGAAAAATTACTTGTAATATTCTTGGTTCATAAAACTAAATTTATTTAGTATTATAAAATAAATGTATATAATGTTTAATTAATTTTTTTAAAAAAATCCTTTTTTAACTTATTTCTAAAAGTTAATAGTTTTTATGCCATCTAATAGTTCACTCAAATTAGGAAAAATAATGGAAAAAAATTTATTAAGTTTTGAAACTTTCGGAAAATACTCATATGCAGTCTAGGAAAGGAAAACAAAAATATTTCCACTTCCTGAAGGGGTGCTTCCCCCCTAATACTATAAATTTTAGGGACTTTATTTTTAACTACACGAAAATAACATTTTTACGATTCTTTATTTTTTTAAACGATTAAATATTAGAATATAAATTCTATGGGTTCTAGTAAGGAATAAAAAAACTGTTTATAATACCTGAGGATGACATTTCCACCCAACCCCACCCCGAAACCTCACCCTTAAAAAAAATTTTTCCAATTAAATTTTGGGTTTTAGTTTTTATGGATTTTAATAAGTAAAAAAGAAAAAGATTTTCTTTTTGAGAATGACATTTCCTTTCTCTCCCCCTAAAACTATAAATTCTAGATTTCCAAATAAAGTTCTTATGCTGATTATTATTTACAATTTTAAGCAACTAAACAATAAAAAATAATTTACATAGATTGTCAGAATGAAAAAAAAAAAATTTATGACCCCTCCCTTCTAAAATCTTAAATTTTAAATGCTTTCCAAATAAATTTTTTACGGAATTTTTTTATTTTTTGAGCAATTAAATGTTAGAATATAACTTACATGGGATCAATTAATGAATAAAAATAGTTCTTATCCTCTGAGGTTGATATTCTCCCTCACTCTAAAGCCTTAAATTTTAGCTAAAATTAGGTTAAGAAACGATTATTTTTTTACAGAAATTGTTTTAAATTTTTAAGCAGTTAAACAATGTAATGTAATTGAAATGGATATTTTTTTTTTAAAAAATTCCCTATCCTTGGGGATGAAATTTTCTCCCATCCCCTTAAACCTTATATTAATGAAACTTGCCTGTTTGAATTTTTACACTTTTTTTTTTCAGTTTTCAAGTAATCAGTCGTTGAGAATATAACTCATGTAGGTATATTAAAGACAATAAAAGTTTCCAACTGGCTGTTGACACCACTTATTATTAACTGTTAACTCTGCAAAAAATAGCCAATTGACAAATTCGTAATCGTAAATTTTCATTTCTAGCTTTGTTTTTAAATAAAAATTTTTGAAATTTTCGTTTGTTGCAAGATATCTTACATAGGAACGCGTAACCCCTTTAAACTGTTCCCGTACCCCTGGGGGTACGCGTACCACACTTTGGGAAACACTGCTTTAAGGTTCTAGATAGTACTTATTTTTCAATTTAATTGTGCATTGAAAGTAGGAAGCTTTCATCAGTTCTTTAAATTGAATCTAGGATCATAGAAAATTTTGGAAGCAGTGAGATGAAGCAATATCACAGCCATTTCATTCGTGAAAAAATAAGATTAAATCCTTCCTCTCATTTAGAATGGTAGAATTTTGTAAGTCTATTGAATTGCGAAATCTTGTTTTTATATTTCCTTTCCCTTCTTTCAACAGAAGGATTTTTTTCTTTGTAGAACAAGAGCACTGAGTAATATGATGAGATCAACATCTTGTTCAACAACTACTTGCCTGTTTTTTAAAAATAAAGCATCAATTGTATTTCTAGCAATACACTGGCCGTAGTATTTAAACATACAACTATTTTATAATTCAATTTCTCAGGAACTATTCAACTGATTTCGCACAAATTTTGTATTTTGGCATATAAAATTATATTCTTTAAAATAATGTAAACAATTGTATACCTCACAATTTAAAATTCTTTCGGCTATTATTAAAGAAAACAATAAAAAATAATAAATATTTACAAAATAAATTTTTTTCCATAGAATTATCTTTGTATAAAAGAATTTTATAATTGTTTGAAAAAATTTTTCAATTCGCTTAAAAAGTTCTCAAAATATGGTGAAAAATAAAATAAACATTATGAGGTCCAAACTTTGGATTACTTTCCTAATTAAACTATGAATACCAAAATTTCAAGATTTCGGCTACGCTCGATATTTCGAGGGTCAGAAATCCGAATCGGCTGAAAAAAGATGTGTAGAAAAAGTAAGTTTTTATGTCTGATTTCATAATTCAAAATATCCTCTATATTAATTAATTAGAATATTTTAGGTGACCCCCTAGAACCAATAAGATTGAGTCCTAGAACGTGAAGATCCGATCATTAGATCGGAAGTTATTCAGGGTGGTCCGTTTAGGTCCAAGGTTTCTGGATTTTAATCAGGACAAAAAAAAAAGCCAGTTGGTTTGTTTTTTATCGGTTTAAACCACTTAAAAAAGTCTGGCTAAAATTTTAAAAAAAGCTGGCTTTTATTAAAACTTATATTTTTCAAAAACTGTAGCAAGATAAAAGCGGTATAAAATTGTTATTTACTATATTCACGTGATTACATGTTCAAAACATTATGCAGCAGCCACTTATCAAAACTGTTATGTAAGAACTTTAACCTGGGAAATATTAAATTCCATAATTTTAATTAGAACTACAATTAGAAGAAATAATTTTTTTAATGCAGGTTATACATAAATGAACAAAAAACACAAAATCAACAATAATTAGTAATTATCTAACTTTTCAAACAAATTGTATTAACTGTTTTGAACAAATCACACAGAGTTTTATAGAAAATGCCTAATTTATCAAAAATAATTTAGCACAATTTCAAAAAAAAAAAAACTTTTTTAATTTAAAGCTGCTGATTTAGAACATGAAATAGGTTTGAAACAATTTCAGACAAATATGTCTGGTTTTGAAGTTTAGCAGCAAATGCATCACTCTAATTATTAACATTTTATCTATTTATGGAAATAAATGCCCTTTAAAAAAGTAAAAAATAAACTTTAACTTAAAAATTCAAAAAGGAAACAAATGTGTGAAGAAAAATGACCTCAATAATAAAGTTAATCTGTAGGGAAAAAATATAAATTAGCACATCAATAATTTTATTTTTGATATAATGAAAAAAGAAAACTTTCTGTGCTTTATTAAAATAATTCTTATCAGTCATAAATTTTATGTGGAACTAAAAGTAAAGGAAGACAAGGTAGGTTGAACCTAGTAGCACGTTGGACCTGACTTAATTATTTTAATGCTTCTAAATAGTTTTGTTTGATTTTTCCAGTAACTAGTTGCACCCCCACAGATCCTATGAAAGAATCACACGACACAGTTAAAAGTTAAAATGTGCCCTTTTTATCTCAAAAGGTTATATTTTAGGACAGCTAAGTAATTATACCTTATTTATCTTGAAAATTTTTTAAAAACTTGACTTACACAACTCTGAAATAAATAATAAAATTTCAAGGACTAGAAGCTAATAAAAAATGTACATAAGAATTACTTAAATTAATCTTATATACAAATATGTAATTCATTAATTTTCTTTACAGACATTACAATAAGCTAATTTTATTCACATTAAATAATAAAATTAGTCAGAAATATTGCATTTAACTTTTTGTCAAAGTGGAAAAAAAATTGGAATATGTATAGATATCTGGGCAAAAAGAAATTTTAAACAGAATCTATAGTAAAAAAAAATACACAGGAAATATGCTGTGTATTTAGGAATAAAAAATAAATAAATTTTGTCAAAGATTGCATCTTTTGGAGAAGTTCTGAGTAAGAAAAATTTTTTTACTTGTATAAGATTTTGAGATCATGTCTACTATTTTTTTTAGTAAATTAAATTTATATCATGCAATAGTGATAAAAATATTTTTTATATGCAACAGATCTTGATAAAATAAGAGAGCAAAAAGATTTCTACAATTCTTATTTTTCTCAAACCTCTTTCAGGAAATATCAGGCTTTTCTCAGCACAGTTATTGTTTCATATGCCCTTTAATAACTTTAATTTGCTATAAACCATCTTAACTGCTAAGTCATATTAAATTTTTAAAAATCAGTTAGTACTTATCAGTCAGTTAGTGTCAAATATTTGTTTTCATTAAATTTCAAAACTAATTGCAGTAAGACTGATTTCCTTTTAGTTTTATATAATTGAAGACTCATTTTATTTATATTTAGAAATTAAAATGAAAAATGCATTTATAAAGAAAATAGGTGAGCCAATTACTAAATCAGAGATGAAATTTATCCTTAAATATTTTTTCTGAACAGAGTTTTGTCACAAGAACCAAAGTGCCCAGCCTTGGGCTACATAGGTCCAGTTGTCAAGGATTCTTTTAAAAATTAATTTTAAAATTTTTTAACAGAACACATTTAAAAAAATTATGAACAGTGAAAAGAAGGCAATTTACCTTGAAGAGAAAAATCAAACTGTAAAGACAATTTTTTAATGAGATAAAAAAATACAAACTGAAAAGTGGAACCAACTAACGCTGATTTCTCCTATACTATACACATAAAACAAAATCTTTCCATTCATGGATAGATTTGTAAAACTAATAATATAAAATAAAAGTTCCACTTATTATCAACTTATTAATAAAAAAAATAATGAGCACAAAAAGGTTTAACCAATAAATTTATGAACTTTAAACAAAATTAATCATATCATTTTAGCAATAACTAATTTTATTATACCTTACACTAAAAATATTATGTACTTAAAAACTGACAAATTTACAAACTAAATTTTACTAATGAAAAAAAATTAACAAAATAAAAAAATGATTAAAAATTTCAGATTGAAGGAAATAAAAAGAAAAAGCTAAATATTTAAAATATTAAAGAATAAATAATTAGATTTTGTGATAATAATAATAAAAGATGATAAAACTAACATTAAAAGTCACAATTATTAGTACACCAAAATAACTAAAAACAGCATATGAATATTCTCAGCAATATCTTCTTCAGAGTACAATACAGAACAGACAAATGAATGACTGTCATCCTTTTCTCTCTATTTTATTGTCTATTGAAATTATGCTAAAACGTAACGCTTGGAACTAGTATGCCATTTTTAACATAATAATTAATAGTTCTAGCTTTAGTTTTTGATCTTCCTTATTGTCTGTGTTTTAAGTGATACTTTCTGCGAATATGCCAAAACTTGTTCAGGTGGCATGAAAGAAAAAAAGCTACATTGGGCTACAAAAAGCTTGGGATGCATAATTCTTGATCATTAAAATAAAAAACAATTTCTTGTACTAGAAAAGAATATAAAAAAAAGATGAATACTAACAGAAGAAACAGAACAAGTAAAGATAAATTCACAATTATGGTGATTTCAGCTCAGAATGCTGTAATAAAAGAACATAAATATGGGAGACTTGTATAATTTAAAATAGGGTTCCACCTTTAAAAAAAGTATCGGAAATATGAAAATTCTGGGTTCTAACGATCTATAGTTTTCAAACTGAAGGAGAGCCACAAAAGATATTTATAAAATTAACATAGATAAATTTCTATTTTTTAATCTATAAAGCAACTCTAGATGTTTATAATTTCAATACAAGAAAACAACTTTGATCAAATATGATTTACTTTGAGAAAAAAATGTATCAGGCCATAAAAAAAAACTTTACATTCACCACAATTTTCTAAAATGCAAATTTTCAAACACGATAATTTTTTGAGCTATATTACTTTTAATAAAATAAAGAATATTTAAATTAAGAAGAATGCAAACAAATCTGGTGAATGAAAACTATCTGATTTAAATTTATGCAATTAGCTAAATATTCTGCTTGTAATCTTTGCAAGTATTCAGAGAATTAACCTTCCCATATTAAAATAAATCATACTGTAAAGCCTGAAATAAAATAACAATTTTAAAGAAATTAAGCAAAAATATTTCTCAACTTCAGAAACCAGCATAAAAATTTAAGAGTTTTTTGGGGACCATTTTAAGAGTTGAAGCTAGTAGTAAAGATATAAAACTTCAAAAACTTCTAACTCAATTAAAAAATAATAGTTATTAATCATAAAAACTGCTTAATTTAAACAAAATTATTTCAAAATCCATGATTCTTGATAAGTAAAGATTTCAGCCAGGTGAATTTCATCATTACATTTTTTAAATTAAAATATCACTATCATTTTTAATAAATTTTAGATCAATACGCAATTTAATCCATTTCTTCTTTTGAATTATTATTCAAAGCTCATCCCTCTTTCAAAAACTCGAAACTACACACGCACACAGATATATACACTGAGTGGCCAAATAATTATGACCACCCCTTCAGTCGTCTGCTTCCATAATCTATAGAGCGCAATGTGCGTCGAACAGTACGTTCAGAGACGTTCACAGTTGCTCCTTGATTAAGATCACTTGCAATTTGTCGCACTGTTGCTCTCCTATTGCGCTGCACAACCCTGGCCAGCCTTCTCTCTGATCGAGCATTCAGTACCCCGTGACGACCACAAGTCTGACGTTNTAAATTACAGCTTCTTAGGGAATTCAAATATTTAAAGAGAAATAATTATCTTTGAACACAAATATATACATAGCTATTTACAGAAATCATTTAAGTGTGTTGGTGAAATATTTATTAGTGTTTAATACCATTTCATCTTATGATGCAATTATAAATCATGAATTAATTATAATTGATGATATAACATTTCTGAACAAAAGCTTTTAAATGTTTATTAATTAGAAATAAAATACATTTTAAAAGATTATGTAATTTTGTATAATATTTAATATATTTCATAATTTTTGATTCGTAATTATTGCTTGCAATACAATATTCCTCACGCCCTCTGAAAAATTACTTCGTGAATATGTGAATCCAATGGTCAGAAATCTCAGGGTAGCCCTATTAATTTTAAATTTGAGAAGAAGAAAAAATATTAAGCCAAAATTACAACAAAATACCTGCTCAGAATATAAGTAAACAAACACAATGTGTGAATAATGTGCAAAAATCATTTGTTGTAAGCAATATTAATTCATGCAGGAATATATACATGAATAGATCCATAATTAATAAATCTAAAATGAACATAACCATAATATGAATTAAAGCGAATTTTTCATTACAACTTTTAAATAAAATATGATAACAAAAACTTTAATTTTTTTCACAGAGAAAAGTTAGAAAACATCTTCACAAATATCTACTCATAATATGTTGAGTTCAATTTAGTGATGATGAGATTGTAGATCTGGATATACTCGTTAGTTCTATCTGCATTTGTAATTTATCTACTCTATTTTGTTGTTATTCATATATTTATTACTGTTATTCAAACTATCATTTCTTTGTCATAATATAATCATTTCATATAAGAGAAATTTAACCTCTCAGGAACGACATGGAGGTTGGTCATTCTGAGGGGTTTCCTCCATTGACGACAAAAAGTTATCGAAAGTATATAATTTTTTGAAAAAGATTTTAATTTTGGTCAGTCATTTTCTAGGTGCGGAAATGCCACTATTGTGGGCATCATGAAAACTGGATCGATGAATAAAATTCACCGTCAATAAAAATAATCCCCACTGATATAATTATAAATAAAACCAAATTTACCAATCATGAATTATGAAACTATTTTAAATAAATGAACAATTATGTTTTTTGTTTAAGTTTGTATTCAATTTTATATAGTAAAAATCGTAAAAATTAGTTAGATTTAAGAAATGAGAAGAGGTTTGCTTGTTTGAGATGCTTAGTTTTTTCTAAAATAACTTAGTTTCAACATTTGTGTCAAAAACCCATTTTTGACAGAGTTTTTAACAATTGTTTAAAACTTAAATTTGTTGTGTAAAAAATAATTATTATCTATCAAAAACATGATGTAATTATAAATAAAAAATACATATTAAATTAATGATCAATCAATTATGCTTTTTAATAATTTTGATATTAAACCCTCATTTTGTTTTAACAACTGGTATAAAAAAAGTTTGTAATATAAAATTATAATTTATTACGAGTATAAGATAATTATAAATAAAAATACAAAAACAATCATCTTATAAAAAATTGCCCATAAATTATCTTGTTCATTGTGTGAAAAAAAATTTCATTTTACTCTCATTCTGACTTCTTTTTTCCCCTGAGCATATGATTACAAAACACTAGTTTTGAAGCCTTTTGTAAGTTTTTTTCCCAAATTTTGAATGAATAAGACGAAAAACTGAAAATATTCTTTCAATTGATGCTGAGCTGCATGAAATAGAGTGTAGACTTACCAAAACTGCTATATTATATACTAAAATTAACATGTATTAGGAAATTTTATTCCAATAACTGTACTTAGTAAATTAAGAACATAAGTATAATGAAGCACATTTTTATACATGATATATAATGTAAATCAAAATTATAATGCAAGTATTGCGCATAATGTAAACAGTTACGTAATTTGATTTCTTATAAAATGTCCCTAATCACATAGAAGAAATTTTCCCCTGGATTTCGACAGTTTTTATCAGTTTTCCATCAGTTATTTTCACTTTCCAGCAGTTTTTCAAAAACCTAATTTTAACATCCAAATATCCCAAACCTGTATAATTTACTTCAAAAATTATGCTTATGAAGCCATTAAATTTTTTTTTTTACTCTTTATACTTCAAACAACAATCATATCTACATACAAAGTGAATTTAAATCTTTGCAGAAAATAATATGCTTTTATAAAAAATTTATTTACAATGTTTCATAGTCTAGGTATTTTGGTATTTATTTACAATGTTTCATAGTCTAGGTTTGAAGAAAAATTTCCAGCCAAAAAAAATAAATTTTACTCAAGCTTAATTCGATGATTTGGCAAGAAAACAAGCCATATATGAAGTCCTTAATTTCGAACATTTGTTCATAGAGTTTCGTTTTTGAAAGTAAATTTTAGGACTTTTCTTTACATTTTTCTTAGTAGCTCATGCATCGTAAAAAAAATAAAACGCTACTTATCAACACAAAAATTTAGAGACTGCAAAAATAGGGGAAGAAAATAAAAAATTGCGAGTTAAGAACCCTCTCAAGACAACTGAATATTGTGAAATTTATCTAAGCAATTTAAATTACATTTGAAGTTTACATTTGAATTTTTACATTTTGAAGCAATAATTTAATATACGGAATTGTTCGGAATTCAAATTCATTTTTTTAAATTCTCTAAATTTTATTTTTTTTAATTCTTCATGTGTTTTTCCTTAAAGTGCCCTTTGGATTTCACCATTATAATATCTAATTCCTTAATGAATTTATGGATCCTGAGAGCAATATTCTTTACATAAATTACTACAATATGGGAAATGTGTAAAATTTTTGAGAATAATATGTAATCATATTCCTTATAACACATTTGTAATCACATTCTTTATAGATTAAGTTTTCTCATTTAACTGTTTTAAGGGAATTATTAGGAAAACTATTTAAAAAATGCTAGAAATTGCTTCTTTGTTAAAAAAAGGGGCAGCAGGTTGCACAAAATTACTACTTATGACACATGTTGTCAACCACTAGATTAGAGCATAGCTAAGAGCAGATTAAGAGGAATTTTGTGAAAAAGCAACCTTTTTTTCTAAAAATTAAGTGGAACTGAAAAAGTTATCACATCACTGATCATGAATAAGTTATCAAATCAGTTTAACCAGCTTATGGCGCTTAACATGGTATAGCCTGCCATTCTGGCTAACCAGCAGTAAACAAAAAGTTTATAATTTACAAATAAAATTTATCTGAAAACACCCATTTGCCAACAAATATTGATCAAAATCTATTTTTCATGTAAATGAGAAATAATGCTCTAGAAATACATTTAGTTAACATTGCAAAGAAATAATAAGTAAAAGTAAATGTTTTACTATTACTAATAAAAGAATTTATTATTCAGTGGTCTGTTTAGGTTTTTATGAGGAGTACCTATTTCGTGAAAATTTAGACAAAATTTGTGAAAATTAAAAATTATATTAAAAAATCAACACAAAAATATGGTACAGTAAGAAGATGTTTTCAATAATTGTCACTACAAATAAAAATCATTTATGACTGGTAAATTTTTATATATTTTTCCCTGTATATTCAAAAATAATTCTGCTATTGCAAAATTTTGGGCGTAAAATTGTATCTAAATTTAAAAATCATAGTCAATTGTTAAATTTCGACTTGAATTTTAAAAATAACATGCATTTAACAGTACTTGCACTAAAAGTTATTTTCATTATGAGAACATTTCCCACATAGTCATAGAAAAAAGTTTCAGAGGAAAAAGTTTTCATAAAAAATAAAGGTCTGTTAGAAGAAATTTAGAACAATGTTCGAATATTCAGAATAATGTCCAAATTTCAACTTCCTGTAAAGTTTCCTCATGGTTTAATTTAAAAAAAAAAAAAAAACTCTCTATAATATGGCGTAAGCGGCTGGTTAGGCTACCACACCACACTATCTGACCAAGCAAATACTACCTATTCATCTATGCTTAATTAACTCAGGATTTATCGTTTCTTATCGGTACATAAAAACAAAGTTTTAAGTGATGATGATGGGGGGATGAGAATATTAGAACTTGCTTTTTAAAAAACATTTTCTGAAACTACCGTTTTTTCTAAAGTTGAATTTGAAAAGATACTGCTAAATGGTAGTAAATTTGATCTGGACAGACTCTTGTTATTAAACATTTATAATCATATTCGTGACATAAAATACATAATCACATACATAATTACAATCAATTCAGACATAAAATACTAAATTAGTTCAAAAGAAATACATTTCAAAAACCTATGCAAAACAACTGACTAAACAGCTTAGAAATGAAAAATAGAAAAATAAGAAAGTACTAGAATATTTTCTTAGCAATCCCTATAAATAGTCATACTGTGTGTATAATATTTATTAAATATTTAATAAACTGCAATTATAAAACTTTAATAAGATAAAATAAAAATTAATATGAAAAAAAATTTAAAAAGTTATTTACCTTAGCAATCAGAGATTTTGTCTGTAAATAAAATGCCTCGATGGTTGCACTGTCTCGAAGTTGTGTTATACTTTCTATATAATATCTGAAAAATAAAGAGAAAGTTATATATTTTAATGCAATAAAAAAAGATAACTATAATTTTACAGTGCATAGTCAAAATTCATTAAATGATGTATACCAGCAATTATAACATTCTTTTTCATTGTAGAATCGAACAAACCGAAAACAACTATCTTTGTTACCATCATTCAAATAATTTGCAAATAATAAAACAGTTATTTATGTTTCAAATTAGCCTCAATGATACCCAAAATTGTCTTCTGAAAATAATGTCTTGCAAAGTATTTCCAACATATAGATCTGGTACTATACTAAAAATTTGCTGTTTAAATAAAAAAAATTTATGTCCTTCTGTTAGCAAAAAATGTTTCAAATTTGAAAGATGGCCATCCTTGAGGGATGATGAACAGGGCGAACTGACGGGAGAGTGTAGCATTAAATTAATAAAAATTTTAGTTTTGGAAAACTCTCATTTGAATATCACATTGAATATGAAAAACAAATTTGAAAAAATGCACAATTGTTTTATATTACCTTTAAAACAATTTTGATTAATGGTCAAAATAATATGCCAAATTCTATATGGTATCATCATTCATTTTAAAATACACATTTAATAACTGCAAGTACACGATAAAAGAATGTTACTAATGTATTGCAACACAAATGTATATCCAGAGTTCTGCCTAAGCGTTTTTAAAAAGGGGGTCTGCCCTTTAATCCTTATATCTTTGTCCTATCTGTAAGCTGATTATCTCTTAAAAACACTGCCTTTTTACTCATATTCAATTTTTGAAAATATTAATTCACTGTTTAAATAATAACTAGGAGGCTTCGCCCCCTGCTCGCTGGCGCTCGCCAACCCCCAGAACTGCTTTCACAGTTCATTTCGGATTGCTTCGCAATCCGATGCTCGCTTTGCTCGTTCATTGGATATGTTCTTAACGTCTAGCTTTTGTATACTTTTTTGAACACTGAAGTTCCGAAAACTTTTCACTGTAGAAAATTCTAAACCTGTGCATTTCAATATTAATTTGAAATTGCAAACAGTTCACATATTTTTTTAATCACACTATTCTAAATTTCAGTTGTTGAGAAAAGTAACTGGTGGTAGGTNAGACATAAAATACTAAATTAGTTAAAAACAATTACATTTCAAAAACCTATGCAAAACAACTGACTAAAGAGCTTAGAAATGAAAAATAAGAAAGTGCTAGAATATTTTCTTAGCAATACTTGTAAATAGTCATACTGTGTGCATATTTATTAAATATTTAATAAACTGTAATAATAAAACTATAGTAATAAAATAAAATAAAAATTGAAATGAAAAAGAATTAAAAAGTTATTTACCTTAGCAATCAGAGATTTTGTCTGTAAATAAAAGGCCTCGATGGTTGCACTGTCTCGAAGTTGTGTTATACTTTCTATATAATATCTGAAAAATAAAGAGAAAGTTATATATTTTAATGCAATAAAAAAAGATAACTATTATTTTACAGTGCATAGTCAAAATTCATTAAATTATGTAAACTAGCAATTATAACATTCTTTTTCATTGTAGAATCGAACAAACCGAAAACAACTATTTTTGTTACCATCATTCAAATAGTTTGCAAATAATAAAACAGTTACTTATGTTTCAAATTAGCCTCAATGATACCAAAATTGTAAAATAAAATAAAACACATTAAAACCTTTAAACAAGAAAAATAGAGATTTCAAAAGAAATGTAAGTTTCTTCCCTGTCCTTTTTTACCTCGAAATTACATTCCCTTTAAAGTCTCTATTTTTCTTTTTGCTTTTAAAACTTATATAAATCCTTTAACTAAGTTTTAATAACTCATAATTATCTCTATAGAACTTTTATTTTTAGCTGTAAATTGTTATTAAGTAATATCACACAAATGGAACTTATGTTCTTGTTAATGATCAGAAAATACCAGTCTGTCAATATTTGATTTCTAAGTAATACTAATATTTTTGAGTAATACTATTATATTGTCAAGACGTCCGAGCCCACCCTAGCCCAAGATACACCTGATTATTTAAGAGTCCAAAATATACAGCGAATAAAGGTCAATTTTTGCAGTCTCGTCTCTTGGCCTTTCATCTCTAAATAAGGAAATTAGTAAATTAAAACCTTTTTACTCACTATCCTTAGATAGAAAAAGAAGAGTAAACTGAACCAACTGAAACTCTAAGTAACTAAAATGAAAATTAAAACAGAAAATCAAAAGCTAAATAAAGTCATTTGACGGTTAGTGTTAGTTTCATGAAGTAAAAGCACTGAACAAAAGTAGCTGATTGCTCTAAAATTTTAATGTCTTATAAATTTTACATTTTTGATAACTGATAATCAAGTGTTTGTTTAAAAGTAGTCAAAAATTTACGAACATTTTATAATGAATCTGGACCTTCCCGAGCCTAAAAACTTTTTTCAATGAATGAGCCAGTTCACGGGCTCAGTCATGGACTCAGCCCGCCTCATATTTCTGCATCTCGCATTACCTTCTCAAGAGCAATGTAAAATAGCAAACATAATAAGACTTCACCCTACCGTAAGCTTTTATCAGTGTAGAATGCATCTAAAAGTGCATTCGGCATTTTGGTTCAGGCATTTTACTTGCTTAAGTGAAGCCTAGACCAATCGGATTCGTTTGTAAGCATTCCAAGCTCATTAAATGTGTTATATAGCTCATCTCTTTTCATGCTATCACACGCAGCTTTAAAATCTATGAAGAAATGATAGGTGTCTATGCTCAACTCTTGCTCTTTCTATAGATCAGTCTAAGCATATTTCTATATTTCATAGTCTAAGCATATTTCTATATGCTGCATTTGATCTATAGTCGGTCTTCCTCTGATAAATCCACATTGGTAAGGTCCAAGAATTTTTGTGACATAAAGCAACAGCCATTTGAAAAAGATGATGAAGAATATTTTAAATGCAGTATTCAGCAGGGAAATATTTCTGCAATTTCCACATTCTACTTTGGCTTCTGTTTTGTGAATCGGGCATATAGAGCTTCAACCTACTGAACCATCTTCTCCATACCCCAGTTAAAGCTGATGATTTCATATGCGTTTTTGTAACATACAACGATTAGTTGGAAATTCGCAGAGAGGAACTTTCTTAAGTTAAAACTTTTTAATTTCCCACTTTTTATGAGCTTTAAAAAATTTTCTAATTCAAAAAATTACACTTATCGTCAATCAATCGATTACACTTATCGATAATCAAATAAAAAGAATACTTTTTAATATTTTTTTTAATACATAGTATAATGAATTATTTCATCCTTTTTGTAAATATTTTTAACTAGTCATAAGATTAACAGCCGAAGAGAGTATTACTAATTGATACATGATGTATGGTTATCATAGAGAAATATAATTAAAAGAATTATAAAATTTTAAAAGTTCATTATTACACACTTCAAATTAATTGTTGTACATAAATTTAGTTTTACAAAAAAGTCTAGTAACATTTGAATGAATGTTAAGTTAAATATCGGCACAATGGTCTGTATCAATTTGGTCATTGGATTGATATTATTTTTAAAGCAAGCAAAGCATCACCACTTCGTGTGTCAGTTTATAAAAAACTCTTTTTTTTTTCAGTTTTTTTTCTTCTTTTTTTTTTCATGATTTTTTTCTACAATGTTAACTTTGTCTTCTGAAAATAATGTCTTGCAAAGTATTTCCAAAATATAGATCAGGTACTATACTAAAAATTTGCTGTTTAAATAAAAAAAAATTATATGCCCTTTTGTTAGCAAAAAATGTTTCAAATTTGGAAGATGGCCATCCTGAGGGGTGATGAACAGGGCGAACTGACGGGAGAGTGTAGCATTAAATTAATAAAAATCTTAGTTTCGGAAAACTCTCATTTGAATATCACATCAAATATGAAAAACAAATTTGAAAAAATGCACAATTGTATTATATCACCTTTAAAAGAATTCTGATTAATGTTCAAAATAATATACCAAATTCTACATGGTATTATCATTCATTTTAAAATACACATTTAATAACTGCAAGCACATGATAAAAGTATGTTAATAATGTATGTTAGTAATGTAAAGTATGTTACAACACAAATGTATATCCAGAGTTCTCCCCAAGCGTTTTTAAAAGGGCGGACTGCCCTGCTTGCCCTTTAATCTTTATAAATGCACCCTCTTTGTCCCTTCTGTAAAAATAAGCAGATTATCTCTTAAAAACACTGCCTTTTCACTCATTCAATTTTTAAAAACATTAATTCCCTGTTTAAATAATAATTACAGACTGGTAAATTATCTGTGTTTATAGGTTTAATTCTGATTACTATTACAAATATTTACTTTCTTATGATTATTTAGAATTTGTTAAATTTTCATAAGTATCTCTTTTTTTCCAAGATTGATTTTTCAAATTTCTTGATGGTATAAATTTTTAAAATTATTTTTTAAATAAATAACGTTTTCTTTTTAAAAAAAAACGCAACTTTAAATGTTTATTTTCTTATAATTTTAAATTAAAACTGTATTAAAATCTTTCAAATTGTTAAATAAATTAATAATTTTAAGTTTACTTTTTTGAAAAAAATTTAGAACCAGAGATAATCTATCAGCATGCCTTTTATTATTTTTATGAACTATAAATTTTTCTCTTATTCCGATAATGAGAGAGAATTATTTTTTGAAATATAGAAATAAAATAGTGTAAAAAGGTTAATTGCTGAAGATCAAATTCAGTTATTACACAATATTACATGTTTTATAAATTTTTACGGTGATAAAAGAGTGCCCTTCCAAAACTTATAATGCTCTTTTCTGAGAGGCAGCACCTTGCCCTTTTTTATTCCAAGGGAAAACTCAGGTATATCATATCTCCCAACTTACTTAATACGAAAATATAGAATTATAGTGGATCCTTTCTCGCTGTTCTTTTTCGGAAAGTCATGTTCCAAAACGCGTTTATCAAGAGACAACCATGAATATTGACCTCTGAAATATAAGAGCATAAAAATTAAAAACTCACATGAAAGACAAGATGTAAATCAATCATTAAAATCTAATGAGTTCACGAAATCAATAAAATAAATAGAAATGACTTAATAACTTACGTATCATCAATAAAAGCTATTCCAAAATAATCTTTCTCCTTAAGATTAAAATGAGAAGCAACAATGTCTAATAATTCACCACCATACAGTCTAGACTAAAAAAATGAAGGAAGAAAAACTTTTTAGAATGATTAAAGTAATAAAAAAAGATATTAACAATAAAAAATTTAAAAAATAATTCTAAAGATAAAGCAAAATTAACAGAGGTTGACACCTCTTACAAGTTATACTCAATTATATTTTTTATTGACATAAAACCCTCATAACTTCAAAACTATTAGAGCTCTTTTTCTTCTAAGAACTCCAACCCAGAGCAGGCTGGAGTCGTCCCAACAAGATTTTTCCCTCAAAGTCTATCACATGCCTATTTCCTCATAAAGGTCGCCTTGTTAAAGGTTAACCACTTAGTGGGATTGTAATCATCTGGTCTATATAAGTAACCAAGATATTTTATTTGGCTCCATTTGATGACTTTTATTATGTTTGGTTACTTTTTTTACAACCATCGCTGAACAGCCAACCCAATTTTGGGTTTAAGACTATTAATGTTCAACTCCTTAGCCTTGTAATTTTGAGCACAAACCAGAAGACAATGGAACTCCTGGATCAAGTGTTGGGAGAAATTTGCTTTCATGGAGTGGAAAACCACAAAAACATCCCATGCTTAGCCTGACGGCAAGGGGACTCTAGCACATGATCCGTCTACCACTGAGGATATTTAAAGACAGCACTGTGATTGGTGCAAACTGAGTACGGAATTTGTATTGACCAGTCATCACCGGGATTTGAACTAGGTTCACCTCATTGGAAGGCAAAAGCTCTATCCCCTGTGCTACCGCGACTCCTGTTTGATTGCTTAAAACAATTAAAAATTTCAAAATTGAAAAGAATTCGCCAGACATTTTTTTTTAAAGACAGCAATTGAAATTTTGTGCAGCATTTTTCTTTCAAGCACGAGTATCCTGTTTCAAATATATTTACTCAGTGCCTTGCTTGTACTGTTATAAAGGATTACTGGTCAGATTTATACACAATGATTCTTGTCCTAGTGCTAATGAGTCATAAAAGTTGGTTTTTAAACTGGAGTAGCATCTGTTTACCAGCATCAATTAGCGAAAACTACTAAACCTATAAACTTAATATTAATCTCATTCAATCCAGCCTTAAAAATTATATAAGGTTATAAAAAATTATTTAAATTCCTACTACAGCAATGACAGTCACGAATAATTACAGCAATTGTAAAAAACAGGGGGCAGAGTACCCCAGTCACTTCATTAGACGTGTTGTAAAATTGAAAACTTTTTTTTTAAATTGCCACATTTAATATAGCAGGGTTGCCACAGAAAAAATGAACAAAATAGTTGCTTTTAGTAGCTTAAAACATGAAAATAGTAGCCAAAAACTAGGAAAATAGCTGCCTAAATAAGAACAAAAATTCATCAAAAATATTGACTAAAATTTTGTTAAGGACCTAATTGTCATATACCATGATCCATTCAGACAAGTTGGTGGCAAATATGATAATTTTCATATAAGCGTAAATGTTTTTATGTATATATATGAAAAGTGCTTACTCAAATTCGAAATTCATGCATCGTAATATTGTATTAATCTTCTTCTTTTTTTTCTTTTTTTAAAATCATGCGGAGTTTTGTAGCAATAATCATTGAAAAGGCGATCGAGAAATGAAATAGACTTACAATGGAGTCTGTGCAGATTGAACGAATTAAAAAGTGAACACTTAAATTCGCAATTCAAAATTTTCACAATTTTTTATCTTTTAAGAAAGAAAAAAATTTCAGTGTGTTCAGAAACTATCTTGTGGGGTGCAGATCCCCCCCCCCAATTTATGCATTAAAAAAAAACATTACTAAGAGTACAGAAAAGTTTCCCAATAGTCTCCTTTTCCTGAAAATAGTTGCTTTTTTAGCCTTTTCAGGCAAAAAAAGTTGCCATAGTCGCCTGATGCCAAAAATAGTTGCAAATAGTTGCATTTTAGTCGCCTGTGGCAACCCTGATATAGCTGTTTTACAAAGTGTTCATCCTAATAATTGTGACACATTAAAAAAAAATTTTAATTTAGAATGGAGATGGCAAATTAAAAGTATAATGCAACCCATAATTATCTCATTTTTTATAAAGTTCTGATAATTTTAAAATTATGTACTGCACTGTTATAAAATTCTAAATTAATGAAGAAATATGAAGCATAACTCACTTGTATTATTAAATCTAATCTACGTTCATCAAGCAATACGACCTGACTACGACGGCCCTCGGACATCTGCAACAGAAAAAGATTCAAATTAACATTTGTAAAAAATAATTTTTTTTTTTTATGAATAGCTGAAAGAAATCATGACAGTAAAATATATTTCGCGAAATAAATATTAACACAATCCTTTTTACCTAGTTCATATCATTACTTCAACAATTGTTTAAAAACAGGGGTCATGTTTTTTTTATATATCAGGGGTCTGTCTAGGCTTTTCTGAGAGGTATCTATTTTGTGAAAATTTAGACCTAATTTGTAAAAATTAAAAATTATGTAAAAAAAAAAAAAAGACAACACAAAAATATGGATTTATCCTTTCTTAAGGGATACAAAAGTAAAATTTTATGAAAAAGTATTTTTTGAAACTACTGTAGTTGAATTTGAGAAGATGCCGCTAAACGGTAGTAATTTTGGCCTGGACAGACCCCTTTGTGTCACTTGGATAATTGTTCTCTCTGTAATAATTTACTAAATAAATATTGGGTCCTCTTTCCCTGCCTAAGACCTGTTTTTATCCTTCCTCTCGGCAACGACATTAGATAATATACACTCTATGACAAAAAAAATCGACGCACCAATAAGCAATCATCCCATTGCTTTGAAATTTCGTATGCATGAATTTTATGAACAGATCAGGCTGGAATGATGCCGACTGGGGACGTATAGTCTTTAGCGACGAATCCCGCTTCCAACTGTGTCCTGACGATCATCGAAGACGTGTTTGGAGACGCACAGGGCAGAGGGGGGATCCTGCCTTCACTATTGCACGCCACACCGGCCCTCAACAAGGCATTATGGTCTGGGGTGCCATTTCCTTTGACAGCCGGACCCCTTTGGTCGTCATTAGAGGTACACTTACTGCACAGCGGTACGTCGACGACATCCTAAGACCTGTTTTGCTACCGTTCCTTTTGCAGCGCCCTGGGCTGGTTTTTCAGCAGGACAATGCCAGACCACATACGGCACGTGTTGCTATGAACTGTCTGCAAGCTTGTCAAACTCTTCCTTGGCCTGCCAGATCACCAGATCTCTCTCCCATCGAGCATGTCTGGGATATGATGGGAAGGCGATTGCATCTGGCACGGAATGTTGATGACCTCGTTCGACAATTGGATCGAATTTGGCAGGAAATACCGCAAGAGACCATCCGGGAGCTTTATCGGTCTATGCCACGCCGTGTGGCAGCTTGTATCCAGGCTAGAGGCGGGTCAACACCTTATTGAACTTGTTACTGTAACTCTGCAATAAATTATTCAATTGTTCTGAAATTTTAATCATTTACTATTCTGTACATTGTCTTCCTATCCACCAATTTTCGTTTCAATCGGACAACTCCTTCTTGGTGCGTCGATTTTTTTGTTATAGAGTGTATATTTTAACGATACTTCAAGAACTAACTATATTATTATGTTTAGTTTAATTTTATAAATGTAATTATTATTGAAATATTATTTAAAAAATAAAACACATTTTAAAATATATTTTGATAATCATTCATAAATACATATGATACATGCAAACGCACGATTCAAATTTATCCAGAATGGAATAGAGATTTATCATTATTAACAACTAAATCATTGGCTAAAATAAACAAATCACGAAATTAATTTCATAGATTTATTTTCAGTTCTTAAAATTTTGAATGGCAAAATAAGTGTTGCCTTTATACCTTACCCTAACTGCGGGTTGGCAAATCACTCTGCATAGAATGACTAACCTATGCGCCTTATCTGAATAACATCTTTTTTTAAAAAAAATTTATGCTATTTTATAATTTTCTTATAACATAGCAAGTACTTCAAAAAAAAAATTTTAATATGTGATTTTTGTACAATAGGTGAACGCAATAATACAATGTGTGATCAATACAAAATGTGATTTTGGAAATAAAATTAGGATTTGGTAGAATTTTTATTGCCCTAATTTTTTTTTCCTTCTAAACAATCCATATGCAACTATGACAATCCAATGACAAAATAAGTGTTGCCTTTATACTTTACCTTAACTGCAGGTTGGCAAATCACTCTGCATAGAATAACTAACCTATTCTCCTTATCTGAATAGCATCTTTTAAACCATTTTTTTTTTTTTTTTTTGTGCTACATCATGATAATTTTTTATATCATGGTAAGTATTTCACGAAACAAAAGTTGTTATGTACAATATGTGATCTATACAAAATTTGATTTTTAAGAAAAAATTAGGATTTGGTAAAATTTCATTGCATTTGGTAGAATTTTTGCAAAACAATCCATACGCAATAACTTCTTATTATAGATAAATAAATCCTACACACATATTTATAAAAACTGAATAAAATTTTTTCCTCGTTCTTTATTTTCTATCTGAAAAAATTCAAAAGAAAAATGTAAGATTTTTAAAATGTCATTTAATAAAAACGGTAATTTATAATGTACCACGCGGAAAGTACTTGTGTAATTTTGTCAGTTGAAATTTTTTAAGCCAACAATAATACAAAATTAAAAAAATTATGAAAATTTTAAAAATTTATATATTTGAATGCTATGTAAATTTGAATAAAACAATTGATTTATTTAAAAAAAATCATTTGATTAAATCAATAATTTTTTTAAAAAATCACTTGATTTAAATAGCGCAGCAGATTTAAATCAACGAACCCTGTTTAACTCATTTTAGGACAAGCATATACATTTTCCAAAATGTGGTATGATTTTCATTAAAATATGCTTAGATTTAAAAAAAAAAAAAAAAAACTTTCATGCATGAAAAATAATACTTTATTAATATTAATACATTATGGTAGGTTAGAAATTAAATGATGCATATAACAATAAAATGTTATTGGGTATAAAATGGTAATTTTCTATACAGAATTTGCAACTTTAATCCAAAGTAAACAATATATGTTTAATCTCAAATGAAATAATTATGCTTTTTTAAAATGTTGAATTAGTCAATAACCAATTCAATTTTTTAAAACTTTTTGTAACAGAGGCTGTTTACTCCAATTGAATTAATATTTTATAGATGTCTTCATCGCCCTTAAGAATAGCAAAAAAAAATTTAATTAGTAAAAAATACATACATATATCATGGTATCGATAAAAAAACTATCTATCTATATATTTCTCTTAGACAGCGACAAAAAAAAGCCTCATTACAACTCCCCGAATGGGAATGCTAGAAAATCGACCAATGATTACCGCTAAAAATGTCACATGCCAAATCCAGCTGAGGTGGCTCAACATATAGCGCTTTTAAAAACGGAAACTAAAATAACCAGAGAGAGCATTCTCACCAAATGTGATCTCTTCCGAAATTCACCCTAACAGCTGCAGCAATCTCATACTATTAAGCTAGGCAGAAGTGAGTAGTCTTTGTCGATAGATCTCTATTTTAGTATTTTGTCGAAAGCGTTTTTTTTCACGAATTTATATATTACGAATTTATTTGACGATTTTTGATTTATATCACGAATTNGAAAGGTCCGTTTTTGTAAAATTGTGAAAAAATTACTCGTAATTTGTGAATATAAAATAAACGTTAAGTCACATTCTTTCGACCAAGGTCCGCTTTTGTGAATTTGTGCAAATAGGGTCCGTTACTGCAAAAAAACTTTTTCAATTAGCTTTTAAATTGTAAAGACATACAAGATTATGCTCAACACTGTAAAATTGTAATTAAAAAAATTAAATTTTAAAAAATAAACAGCAATTGCAGCTACTAAATTAGCAATGCAACATATAAATATTTGGTTTTTAGTCTTACTGCTGAACGCAGAATATTCATTTCGGACGAATAAAGGAAGAAGCGTCCGCCGAAAACAAAATTTAGTTCGTTTACATCTGTCTTTCTTCCATCTGTCTTTCCTGGAAAGAGTTTATTCGATTAACTAAACAATAATGAAGATAAACAAATTTGCGAAGGGTCCGATTAAAAGATAAATTATTTTGTGAAGGGTCCATTTTTAAGTTGAAATATTTTGTGAAGGGTCCGTTTTTATGAAAAGATATTTTGTGAACTAGAAATCCTACATATATATTTATAAAACTGCATCAATTTTTTTCCTCGTTCTTAATTTTCTATATGAAAAAATTCAAAAGAAAAATGTAAGATTTTTAAATTGTCATTTAATAAAAACGGTAATTTATAACGTACCACGCGGCAAGTACTTGTGTAATTTTGCCAGTTGAAATTTTTTAAGCCAACAATAATACAAAATTAAAAAAATTATGAAAATTTTAAAAATTTATATATTTGAATGCTATGTATATTTGAATAGAACAATCGATTTATTTAAAAAAAAATCATTTGATTAAATCAATAATTTTTAAAAAAAATCACTTGATTTAAATAGCGCAGCAGATTTAAATCAACGAACCCTATTTAACTCATTTTAGGACAAGCATATACATTTTCCAAAATGTGGTATGATTTTCATCAAAATATGTTTAAATTTAAAAAAAAAAAAAAAAAAAAAAAAAAAAAAAAAAAAAAATTATGCATGAAAAATAATATTTTATTAATATTAATACTTTATGGTAGGTAAGAAATTAAATGATGCATATAACAATAAAATGTTATTGGTAGTAGGGTATAAAATGGTAATTTTCTATACAGAATTTGCAACTTTAATTCAAAGAAAAAAATATATGTTTAATCTCAAATGAAATAATTATGCTTTTTCAAAAAGTTGAATTAGTCAATAACCAATTCAATTTTTTAAAAAATCGCATTTTAAAAATTTTTGTAACAGAGGCTGTTTATTCCAATTGAATTAATATTTTATAGATAGATGTCTTCAACGCCCTTAAGAATAGCAAAAAAAAATTTAATTAGTAAAAAATACATACATATATCATGGTATCGATAAAAAAACTATCTATCTATATATTTCTCTTAGACAGCGACAAAAAAAAGCCTCATTACAACTCCCCGAATGGGAATGCTAGAAAATCGACCAATGATTACCGCTAAAAATGTCACATGCCAAATCCAGCTGAGGTGGCTCAACATATAGCGCTTTTAAAAACGGAAACTAAAATAACCAGAGAGAGCATTCTCACCAAATGTGATCTCTTCCGAAATTCACCCTAACAGCTGCAGCAATCTCATACTATTAAGCTAGGCAGAAGTGAGTAGTCTTTGTCGATAGATCTCTATTTTAGTATTTTGTCGAAAGCGCTTTTTTTCACGAATTTATATATTACGAATTTATTTGACGATTTTTGATTTATATCACGAATTTATTTGTTTTACTAGAATTTATTTGTTTATGCAGGTTTTTCCATTGCAATTCACTTATTTCAATTTTTAATAGACTTAATTATAGCCAAAATTTTAACCTTTTTAAAGAGATATCAGTTTTAGAAATTTTATCTTAAGATTTTATACTATAGCACATTTCTAATAGGTTTAACGAATTACATGTCATTTATTTGAATTCAAATTTATTTTAATGACTTAGTATTTACTAAAAAGATGTAATTTAAAAAAAAAAAAGTTGTTATATGGATTTGAATGATTGTTTTGAATTCTTAGAATTCTGTGCATTTGCAATGTACCTAAGTTAGTAGCGAGCAATTTTCGGGGGTTGGCGAGCGTTAACGAGCAAGGGGCGCAGCCCACTAGTTTACCCTTTATCCGAAAATGGGTTAAAAATAATTTACAATTCAAAATTTTCAGTTGCGAACAGATAATAATTGTTTAAAAGTCTTAAAAAGATTTAGGCATGATTTTCATGGGCTGCAGCCCAGTTACCTGTTTTAAGAAAACTTTTAAGTAAAAAAAAAAAATCTTTTTACTTAACAAATAATTAACTGCCATAAAATATTTAAATGTATACAAAAATGTGCACACCTCTAATAATTGTTATAGTAATTGCTATATCTTACAAAGATCTCATTTCAAGTTAATATTTAGCGCTCAAATAAAAAATAAATATTGGTTCTTATTTTATAATAGGCCAAGTAATTTAGCGAGTCCGTTACTAAAATTATTCACCATATTAAAACATTTATGAATCATTTAAAAATAAATTATATCAACTACTAAACATTTGTTATGAATGAATCAGACTTTTTTTTAATCAAAAAAATGATAGGCAAAACTATAAAATTGTGCACAAAATATAATTAGAACAAAATGCTTTTTGTACTCTTTCAATTCAGTGTTCTAATTCTAAAGTTTTTATTAATCATTTCTGAATTATGCAATTAAAATTTTTATTTTTGTAAAAAAAAAAAGTGTAACTAATTTGATTTCCAATAGATAAAATACCAAAAAAATGCAAGTAAAAAAAGAATAATAATAAGGAATTAATAAAATATGTTTCTGTACAATAAGTAAAATAACAAACGGAACAATTTAACAGCTTCCGATAAAATAATCGTTTTCTTTTTCATTTTTTTCTTCGTAATATTACTAACAGCAATCCTAATGGCCCCAGTTGACTTTAAATATGCTAATTAACTTGTAAAGACGATATTTTAAGGTACAAAAACGAATAAGACTTAAATAAACATAGAATTAAGTCAGATTAATAACGTTAATTTTGCTTTTTGCGTACTTCGCCATTTGTCAGAAAATATTAAAACTATTCAAAACTTTCTTACACACTATTCTAAAATTTCGTTCTTCTAAGATAATTTCAGGCGACATATATTTTTTTTTTTATCTATATATTTTTTCTTGTTATTTAATCTGATAATAGTCAAAAACTTTTGAATGGCAAAGGTAAACAAAATTTATAAATGATTTTAAAAATATTTAATTATAAATGATGACAAAAATTAGAACAAAATCGGTGAAATAGTTCCTGAGTAATAATATTTAAAAAAATAACAATTGGAAATTTTTATTCCCCAAGAAATACTTTTAACGATTTCATTCAAATTTATCGTTTTACCATTAAAATGGTGTAACAATACGTATGCCTTAGAATCGAAAAGGTTTCCAACTATTAATATATTATATAATAAAAAAAAATAATAATAAATAACCCAAAAATATGCGCAGAATCATATTCTGCTAATAGAAGACCAAAGGGGAAGAACGGTTTATATCCATGCAAGATGATTTTGAGAAAAAGGAATTTCAAGGTTTAAGAATGTTAAAAAGCAATAAGTAATTGATTAAAATAGTAATAATTAAAAACAAAGACAAATGTCACAATCATTTATTTACATCCACTAAATTTCAAAGCAGAATTTGTAATTTGTGATGTTTAAAAAAAATTAAAAATCCGGGGCAAACCACCTAGATTTAAATGGTATGAAATCCGAATAAACGGTATGTTTATTCAGAGAAAGTACGTTTTTGTGACTGATTTTGTAACCTAAAATATCGTTTGCAATTATCAACTAGCATGTTTGACGTCACCCCCAGGAACCAATAAGATTGAGTCTTCGAACGGGAATATTTTGGATATTATATCAAAAGTTATTCAAAGTGGTCCGTTATGGGAATAGTAGACAAATGAGATATTAAATGATAAGATTTCAGAACCGTCATTACTTAAACATCAAAACGATGTAGAGTATCTATCAGCTGTTTCAATAACAGTTTGAGATCTGAAAACGTTAAAAAGGAGATCATTTTCTTTTCTGGAAAACGAGCATACAAATCGTGATTTGCATTGCAACAAAATACACTGAATAACAATTAAGAGGTTAAATACAGTAGTACACTACGTAGATTTAAAACTAAAGTTCGATGAACTTTTCAAAATAAAAAATAATAATAAATAAATGAATAAAAACGTGAAAATAATCTTTTCCATATGTTGGAGTATTCACTAACTTCATATTTTCATATTTTTGGTTGGAAACATGCTATGCTTTGTATAACTTTGTAAATAATGATATAATTATTTTTATTTTTTTTTTAAAAAATAAGGAGCGTTGGTCGGCTGTTCAAATCAAGCTCTTATATGATACATTGTTTAATATCGGACAGAATACCCAGTATTAAGCCTAAAAGTCCTGGGGTCATTCCAGTGTACTGTTGAAAATAATGTACTATTTTTTGAGTTGTGTAAAATCTACTCGTGATTTCAGACGTTACAGATTCATCTGTAACAGACGTTTTGTAAAAAGATTGTTTTTGGAAATTTGTGAAAATCTATTCATAATCATCTGAATATATAACAAGCATATAATCATATTCATTAATGTTAAAATCTTGTTTTCTATTCAAAAAAAATTAAAAAAAAATTTTTTAAAAAAAAAGAGGAAGAAAAGACAGGCACTGTGTTTTTCAAGGAGTTAGTTTTAAAATTAGGAATTAATGCATTATCAATTCAATTTTTCAGAAGAATTTAATTAATCCGTTTTTAAAATAAATAAAAAAAATTTGAAGAGTCAGTTTTGAATTTGAAAAATATTGTGAGGAGCCTGTTTTTAATATGAAAAATTCATCGAAGAGCCCGTTTTTACTTTTAAATATTCTGTGTAGGAGTTTAATAATCAAAATTTGAGGAGTCCATCATCGAACTCAAAAATTTTCTTAGATGATGATATAACAAACATCAAATATATTCAGTATTTCATAGTTAGCACACATCACTATTTCATTTGATGAAATCTCAGTTCTCAAAAATAAGGTAGAAAAATTGAATGACGAACACAGTAATGTTTTCCCTACCTGAAATACCTTCGTTCCTCTCAAAAGAGTAGAAAAAGTACTCCATGTTCCTGAGAACCTTCGTCTTCTGGGTAAGGTATGTCCTTTTCTTACTATGTCCCCCATTATCCCTAGAATGACCGCCCAGCGACACCAAACTCTTCAATGATTCATAGTTATAAATTGAGCGACAAACAACAACGCAAATGCAAAAATTGCATCTACAGCCGCCGGACTTCCTCTGTAGCGGGAAATAGATTACGCGTCCTCCCGAACACGTGGAAGGTGTTATTCCAAGTGACGTTCTTTATTGGAGACGCGATAACAATTGCATTTTCTGAACAAGAAAACTGATAAAAAACAAAGACCCAAAATGAACGTTTTTACAATGAAAGAAGAAAAAAAATTAAAAGAATAGAGATAACTATTTCGCGACAAAATAAGTCACTCGGATTTTTTTTTAGTTTATTTATTTTAAATCAAGCAAACCTCGAGATTACATAGTGAATCAGCAGCGATCTCGTAACTGAAACTAAAAAGAACTAAATAAACAATTGTTATCCAGCGTAATTTATTGGAAGATAAATATTGAGAGAGTTGTAACAAATGCAGATTTTAGATTTTGTTACTTCTTTTTTTAAATAAAAGCAATAAACAAATACAAACGACTTCATTTTGCGTCATCATAGTTGATTTATTTTGAGATTTTTTTTTTTCGATGAGCCTTGTATTAATACTAGAGGTACACAACTTTTTTATTTGTAAGGGCCACCAATTTTGTAAGAGATTTTTTAAAAAAAATGAGGCCCATTAAATATACAAGTACACTGACCTTAAATAAATAAAAATAAATGGGATTTTTGACATTGTCAGCCATCCATACAAAAAGTCAATATGTAAATTAAAACGGAATAGTTATAGTCTTGACGCTAAATGTATTATTTTATTAATAGAATACCCGTTCTACGTACGGGGTGGAAAAAAATAAGCTATCAAAATATCAATGCTGAACAATACAGCGAAATTTTGCACGAAACTGAAAAACATAAACCAACACAATTAATAAAGCTAAAATAATTTCATTTTTAAAGTTTATTATTATTATTTTATTTTATAACCGCCGTTGAACTACCAATGTTCAACTCCGTAGTCTTGTAATTTTTAACCCAATCCAGAAGACAAGGGAAATCCTGGATCGAGTATAGGGAGAAATTTTGCCTTCGTGGAGGACTTTTTGATGGAACTACCCCGCATTTGCGTTACATGGAGAGGAAGGCCCCGAGAAACTCCCACGGTTAGCCTGACTGCAAGGAGACTCTAATCCATGATCCGTCTACCGCTGAGGATATTTCACGTCAGCACTGTGGTCGATGCAAGCCGGATGCGGAATTCGCATCGACTGAAGGCTTCTTTCTGTTTGGTGACTATCCTCCAGTTTTTGGTTTTCAGAATATCTATGTCCTTTTCAAGACAGTCAATCCATCTAAGGCACCTATAGGCTTGGCTAGAAATAGTTTCCAGCAGTTTCGATCTTCTTACATTCTAACCAGATGTGCAGAGTGCGCAGCCAAATTATTCAACAAAAAAATAAGCACCTTTTAAACACTTTTCAAGCACTCAAAAATATTTTTATAAATTAAAATATAATTAGGCAGGATTGGAAAGTTTTTGACAATTGACGGTTTTNAAAAAAAAAAAAAAAAAAACGTTTTTGACAATTGTCAAAAATTATGAAATTTTTAATCAAGTAAAACGAATATCGTTTTCATACGCTACGGACTGACAATATGCCGAAATAGATTGGGGTTGAATTAATTGAGGAAACGCTGAATAGAACAATGTGAACTGTGTCTTTTTGCATAATTCGTAGAGAAAATCAACATGGAAAAGGAAAAATCTCATTTTGAAAAAGGGAAAATTAAGCACTTTTTAAAAACACCCAATGCAAAAAGCACCTTTAAGGGCTTTTAAAAAACGAAAATCGAAAATAAACACCTTTAAGCACTTATTAAAAACGGTACGCACCCTGTCCAGACCATTTTATTCTTTGGAATTTCAGGTATTTGACTGTTCTTTAAAGATTTCATATAATTCAAAATTTGTTATCATTCTCCATAAGCCGTCCACACGAGTTGCACCTCAAATACTTATAGGAATTTCTCGATCAAAAATTTCCAATGCCTCCTGGTTCTTGAGTTTAATGCCCATGTCTCAGCATATAATAAAACAGATCCTATAACTAGTATATGAAAGAAATTTAGTTTTTAATTTTGGAAAACTTGATTTGAGGTTAGACCATTTTTGTTGCTTTTAAATTCTGCTCCTAAATAAGTGAAACTATCTACTTTTTCAAACTTTGTGTCTTCAATTTCCAGATGATTTGAAGATCTGAACATAGCATATATTTATTTGTTTGTTTTTTTCACTTACTGACAAATTAGTTGCTTTTGCCTTTTGTTTTAACGCTATAAAGGCCTATTTAAGAGCTTAAGTGGTGCGAGCTACTATAGCAATATCATCTGCACAAGTAAGTATCTGTACGGACTTATAAAATAGTTCATCCCATCAAAATAACGATTAACCATGTTCAGAATTATTTGTCATAGGTTGCTCGAGGTCATAGTTAAACGTGTAGTAGTGATAATAGTTAAAATTTACCACCATCAAGCTATTTTTTTCCGGTACTCAATCTTTTAGACTTTAAAAAAACTTCTTTTCACAGTATATATATTAAAGCTTTCTAGTATTGATGCAGTTTTAATATATATTCTAGCTATTAAATAAATAATCCCAGGAAACTGAAGCAGTCAAATATTGATTAAAAACTTCATTTGCCAGAGCACACAAACAGTAGTACCTACAAATTTAATTTAAAAAAAGGAATTATTTTAGCTAAATTATGTTGGCATATGTATTTCAGTTTTGTGCAGGATTCCATACTGTTACTCAGTATTGTTATATTGATTGCTTATTTATTCTAGCCCGTACGAAGAACGGGTATTCAGTTAATGTTAAAAGAAATTTGGGGGATGTTTCCGTATCGTGATCTGCCGCGCCAACTACAATCGCCAAAGAGCCAAATAGATTTTAATCTTGCAAATTAAAAAAAAAAAAAATATGTAGATGTTTGCCCGGAGGTGGCTACGAGTAATACCTTTCGAGTTAGTTCCTTATGTGATGCTTCTTTTTTTCTCGCCGGCTACTGCCCAGAAGTAGCCAAGACTTGGCGATTATTCTGCCACAGATCAGGATACGGAAATCTCCCCAAAATTTTAATCTACAATAACATTAACGACCAGTTAATTCCTGAAAATTTTTGACTTAGTAAGTATATTATGTAAGGAAGAAAGAGAAACACCAATGCAGTTGATGATCTACCGATCTGGACCAGCACAGTGCATAAAGTGTTGCAAATAAATTGCCATGTGCAAATAAAAATATGATTTTAAAAAATAGGTCACCACCGCTAACGATGATCAACGTTAAGTCGGTGAGGGAAAAAAAAGAGATATAATTAAAAAAATCCCATTTTAATAAGCCGAAGATTTAAATTACAACAATAAATGGAAGTAGCACACAAATGCATTAATTATAGGTAATTCATTGTCACGCATTATGTAGTAAAATTATTTCCAATTGCAACACTCAACAACCAACCATATATTTGTTCTAGCCGATGTTATGAATTAAATTATTAAAAAAAAATTAAAAATAACCGAGGAGATAGTTTGATGTTCCAGTACAAGATTAACATATAAAATTATAATAGACGACTCAAAATTTAGAGCATAAAAGGAAAAACTTACCCTGGTTCGATGAAAATCAACAGCCAACAGCTGATTAAGAGTTCACAAAAAGTTTAACACCACTCGGCACAATGACACTAAACTGAATTTTGATTAAATTAGCAGTAGAATATTCCCAAAAAAGTTACATCGACAAAATTTTCGAATTTAGTCCATTCCCTCTGCGTGGTTGTCTTCCAATGGAGTTTTAGGTTCCAGCTTTAATTTCAACCACTTATGTCCGGCCAAACGGCTGACGACCACTGCGTACGTTTTAGGTCTGGGAATATCAGTGGAAGTCCCCGCACCTGGACCGTACTCAACATCGTCAACGGGTGGCAAAGGCGGATAAGGGTTTTCCAAAGGCCGAATAAATTCGTTTGTCGTCTGGATTGGTAACACAGCATTATCGAGATTTGGAGATGGGGCATTAGACCGCTTCTCTTCGTCTGCATTATTAACAGTTTCGTCTTCATTCTTCCCACGGCAGCTCACAATAACACCCATGATGGGAAAAAAATCGAATTTGTTCAAAAGGAAGCTTATACAATTATTCGAAAGAGTTAACGATCAGAAGATCTGTTGCATTCCAACAAAATGTGTTTTTTTTTTTTTTTTTTTCAAAATCGATTTAAAAAAGTATGTGGAGAGAACAAAAGAACGTGTAACCAAAACAAGAATTTTAAGAACGGTACTAAATTAAAACTCGGACTAAATCGCGGTCTTAAGTAAATATTTAAAATTCCTCCGAAATGCTTAAATGTATCTTTAAAAACACTATTTTAAGTCATATCATCAAAGTACGTTGAAATCCTTATGCCAAGCATAAAAACTCCGTAATTCACGAGAGAACGCTTCATGGTGTCTTTTTTAACTCTTAGAGAACTTATCAGCAAGTAGACTCCAGAAGGCCTAAGATAGCCCAATTAAAAAATTTGAAATGAATAATTTAATATCCTTTTATTAGAATAGATTTGAAACAGTTGCAATGCCGATTTAAACTTTCTAAAAAAAGATGCTAAGAGATTTTTAAAAAGAAAGAAGAAAAATGAAGTATACTTGGAAAACTAAGTGCTCACTGGATGAAAACTAGGCCTAACAGTGATAAGCAAAAACTTATAGGAGATATCAAAGTTTAAAAACAAAATAGAGGAGCAATAAATCCTTCCCTGGTCAACAAAATATTAAAGGAAACTTTAAATGAAAACTAAAAACTTCCCAAAAAATGAGAAACAATAAACAGTACGCAAATAAGTAATATACTTATTCGATGAAGCTTTAAAAGTACCGGTCGAAATCGTAGAACAAAATGTCCAAACGATTTGCAAAAAATATGCTACACATACAATCCAGAAATAGCAGGAGAAATAGTAGGATGAAATGGAGAAACAATAAATAGTTAGTTCATAAGCTACATATCCAATGAAAATTTATACTATGAGACCAGGAGACATCTAAGTATAAAATGACGACACAATAAATTCTTCAGTGAATAACATCATTTGCGTCTGGTCCACATAAGGTAAGCTTGATCATCTGAAAACATTCTAAGTCACTTATTCGACGACTTGCCAATATTTTTTTTCTTATTTTCTCTATTCACTGACTGCATTGCGTCAGATATCCAAGGGCATCACCCAAACGAAAGAGAAAACAGACCTCCATTCGTGAAGATTACAGCCATTTTCACGGTTGAACAACAAAGACCAGCACCGCATCACTAAACCGTGAAGGCAAATCGTGAATTTTTTAGACAATCGCCTGGAACAGTCAGGGGGCGTTCGTAGTTAGGGTTCTCGGCCCCTGCGCATCAGATTAGCAATTAGATGATTAAAAAATTTCACATCGGTCATCTTTTGTTGCGGAAAGAATACAAATCTCTAAATAGGCTTAGCTCATAAAGATCATATTGGATAGATAGACGGACAAACAATGTTTAAAATTAGGAGAACTTAGTTTTCGAATCGCTGTAGTGATTAGCTCGAAATAGAAGATTAAACCCTTCACTGTCACTACTTACTCTATTAACTAATCCATCTGAATTAACTTCAACAGAAATTTGTAACGATCAACATTTTGATAATAATTTTTCCATCTCTAAGAGATATCGAAAGGAATGTTAACTTAAACTTAGGTCTAGCAACATTATTTGTAAAACACATCTCCTTGAATAAAGAATAAAATAGTATAAAAATTTTTTAAAAACTTTTAAAATGAACTCTAGAGAAAGAAATATGTTTTGTCAAACCAAAAACGAAAAACGTGCAGAGGATTACTTTCTAAAGATGTAACTTTATTACTAATGTAATGTGCACTGAACGTTTTTCGTTTTAGCTTGACAAAAACTTAATTGTTTTCTCCTTTTGAATGCGCTAGAAAAACGTAGTTTTTACAAATTGTATTCTATTCTTTTATATATTCAAAGGTTCAGAAAGCAATTTCGTTTTTCCCAACAGAAGACAGCTGATATATAAGCAAGGCTTCCTTGTGAAAAATCTAGATTGATTCTAAGCAGTTGTTTTTGATTTATGCCTGTTCAAATATGGAAAGTGAAAAGCACCATTTTCGGCATGTTTTACTATCTAAAAGGTAAAAATGCTGTTCAAGCAATAGAAAAATTATCCAAAGAGTATGGAGAATATATGTGAACAGAACACTGATTTGTAAAATTTCGATCCGCCAATTTTGATGTTGAAGATACACCACGTTCTGGAAGGCCAGTTAAAGCTAAGAAAGCATTAATTCATGCAAACCAGCGAATAAAAATCAATGTGAAATGAGATCGCTCAAAGAATAAATTTATCGAATTCAACCGTTCATGGCTATTTGAAAAACCTTAAGTTCAATCTCAAAGCTCGACTCAAGTTCTTACAGAAAGAAATTTGCGCCGTTGCGTAGACGTATGCTTCTTAAACGTAGAAACTTATTCATTTTTGAAGCTCATCATCACTGGAAACGAGAAATGGGTTGTCTACAATATTACGGTCTTTACCCAAATGTTTTAGACAGTAAAACCTTTACTTCAAATAAAGAAGTCAAAAATCACCTGGCTCAGTTTTTTTGCCCGCAATGAAACAAAAAGTATTGAACCAGAATGGACAATATATAATTCAATAAAATATTTATTCATTATAAGAAAATCATCTCTCTTCCCAATAGTTGTCTGCCTGATAGTTGTTTATGGAAAGTGATTAAAATTTCGATTAGCGAGAAACTTTACTTGCACCATTTGATTTAGGAAACAATTGTAACTTGATTGACGAGGAGTACCAAACCAAATTTGACCAAACTAGTCAGAAAGGGTTGATTCAATTGACGATATTGAAGGGTTGATTCAATTCTATTTGGAGATTAACCATTTAAATGAGTTTTATTATTAGACAAAAAACTCCTAATGAATTAAACTTCAAATGAAATTCCCATTTGTCGATTACATGACGATAAATTCTGCTTGCAATAGTCAGGGAATGATTGAAATTTGCATTGTCATTAAACGTAGATGTGCAGTAACGATTTGAGACTTTTCGCTAGTCAGAGTTTAGACTGACGATAACAAGAAAATAAAATTAATTGTCAGAGACCAGAAAACGATTAAAATTTGAATTGTCGTCCAGCACAGAGCTTTAGTCAAAATATTAGTGCTCAAGAAAATTTTAAAGAAGTGGAAAGTTTGATTGACAACATCGAGATAAATTTCGCGTGTGCTTGTAAAGGTCAGAAAACTGTAGAAAGTTGTATCATCATCCAGTACAAAACCCCAGTTAAAATTTAAGTGATTCAACTAGTCTTTAAGAGACCGAAATTTTACAATAACTTCGATTTGGCGGTAAAACGACGATAAATTCCGTTGAAAGAGCGTTTGTCATCAGGAGCATGTTGTCACACAAAAAATTTAAGCCTTTTGCATTTTAGCTCATCGGAAAGGGGTCGAAAACTTGAATACAAGATTCCTTCGTGACGGACCTCGATGGCAAATATGGAGTAATTAAAACGTAGCGATTAACAATTTTTTCTTCCTAGTTTTTACTTTAACTGCGGCTTCAAAGATATGACTTGGTATTCGGAAACTATTTTTGAAAAGCTCAGAGCCAACACAATTTTTTTACAATTTCGAAGCACTTAGAAGAAATTATTTTGGTTACAGCCTTTTACTCTACAAGGAATTTTAAACAGAAAGCAAGTTCTTTTTCTTTTATTAATGCAATATAAATATAATTGTATAATTAATACATATAAATAATCTAAGTGAAATTATCACAAACAACTAAAATTAAGAAGCTCAATACCTTTGCTTCAGAAATTAATATATTGGTATTACTAAGGACTCAGAGCTGGAGCTAGATCCTAGAGCCCTCCGCAGCTGTTTCCCCTGGAGCTCTGGCTATTTCATTGTATTTTACAGACATTACCGACCCCCACAGCGTTGTGAAGGCATTGCCTGTTAACCAAGTTGCGGTAGAAAAACTATTCTCGGCATTAAAAATACATTTATCATAATTTAAGATCAAATATTAAGGAAGATTTATTAGATTCAATTCTTTTCTTAAGAATGAACTAATAACTGTGAATTAAATTAAATTTATATTTTCTGTGTAAGCTTATGATGTTCTCTTGTTTTGTTTTTTCGTTTTAGCATAAAATTTTTTAATTGAAATGTGTCTGTTTCGGATCCTTGTGAATAGCTGTAGTGCGGTTTTGGGAACGATTTTCGTTTGGGAGGAAGTTTGCTCAGGTTTGACAATATTTGCTGAAAAATATTAATTTTGGAGCAGTTAAATGTTGAGTAAAGATGAACTGGAGATAAAATGGAACCGTTTTGGGATAACTTTGTGAGGAAATGCTTGTGGAGATCGAAGCAGAGTAACAGAAGAAACAATAACATCACTGATGTAATTGAGACTAAAACTGAAGATTTAAGTCTTTACATCAGTACATGGAAAAACTATTTAACTAAAAGATCTATATAAACTTAGCTTTTAAATATTTTTTATAAAAATGCAAGGCGTTTCATAAAAATAATATTAAGTATTCGAACTGGAAAATATTTTTAAAAAAATACGAAATTACGAAATAAATTACATTAAAAAGAATACGATTCTACCTATAATTATTATTATATTATCACTCTAGTAACGTTTGTGATAAAGAAATGTTTCAGTGGGTGTAAGCGATAATTTAAAGCTTCAAACCCGTAACTCATTCAAAATTTTTAATTAGTCCGTTTGAAAGGAGCGCGCGATTAACGAATTTTTCACTTAGGATCGGCATCACAGACGATACATGCACATATCTCACAGACGATTTTTTTTTTTTCAATCATATAATGGATGACATCAGCGATGTTTGTCAGCTGCATTTAATCAAAAAACGGACTTCACTGGAAGTTCATTAGTCGTTCTTTAAGAATTATTTATATTTGATTAGTTATGTTTAGGTAAGCGCAAGTAAATTCAACATGGATGGCATGTGAGGTCAACGTCACCCAATTGTAAGGTATATGAAATAAGGAGTTAGATTTGAAATTAAATTTTATTAATTAAATTTGAAATGAAATAATTTGATTTTGGGAATCTTGTCTATTATGGGCTGCCTGCAGTCAATAGCATCAATCGATACCGAACGAAACTGAATAGTGAGTTTATCTACCTTTTGATAAGTTAAACTTTTAAAACGTGTTTTTTTTTTAATTAGTAATGTAAAATCACCAAAATGGAGAAATAAATAATTTAAAAAAATTAAAACAATTTCAATTTTTTAAATTTAAATTGTAATAATTTTTTTTAACTATTGTTGTTATTTTTTTAATAATCTTTCAGTTTCGCTTAGTATAAATTAATATTGATTCATTAATTATTATAAGATTTTTTTTACAACTCTCGATGAATGTGTATTCATCTAGTAAAGCAGTGTTTCCCAAACTTATGACTTTTGTGTTACCCTTTCTAAATATTTCGTAACGCTGTGTACCACCAATAAAAAAATGAAGGTATTTCTTACTATACAAAAAATTGCACAAAAGTTAAAAATCACAACTGGCTGCTGACACCACTAATTATTAACCGTTAACTCTGCAAAAAAATGACCAATAGAAAAATACGTAATCGTAAATTTTCATGGCTAGCTTTGTTTTTAAATAAAAATTTTTGAAATTTTCGCTTGTTGCAAGATATTTCGCATAAGAAAGCGTACCCCCGCTAAACTGTTCCAGTACCCCTGGGGGTACGCGTACCACACTTTGGGAAACACTGTAGTAAAGTAATGAATGACGCATTATTAAAATCATTTTTCCAAAAGGTGAATTAATTTCGGGTTTTGTTCTTGGATAAAACAAAACATTAATACATTTTTACGCTTTTATTCGTATATTAAATTATTCCTAAGTAGTATTGGGGAACTTGAAAAAGAATATGAAAGGTAATTTTACCACTTATCTTTTTAAAAAATATAAATACAGAGCCTTTTTATATAAAAAAAAAAGTAGTTATATACCTATATAAAAAAAGTAGTATATACCTATATTAAGGAGAAGTAATGTAGTTCCAACAATTAGTTTGGAAAGTATGAAATGTCACCTAAGTTTCAAATTAATACCTTTTTTATGAAAAAGGGGGAGAAACGATAAGTGTATTGATTTTCTTATTTACTTTATATTTATACTACAAGCAGCTTTCAGCGACCAATTGGTCCACATTTGGAAACTGACCGCTTTGAGGTTTCAAATTGAAGGACTTAAAGCTTTTGACAGCAGCATTACTATGAAAGATTAGTTCTGGCTCGCAAATTCGCCTCATTTTGCGACCCACCACTGATTATATATTCAATAAAAATTAATTCTGAAATATTTAGATACTTCAGCAGTCATATTTCTCGCGTTTACAAACTCACCGCTCCAAATTAACCCTGCTTGGTCCACCCACGTGATTTAAATATTTTTTCTTTTCGCTCTTTTGCATGTATTTCAATGATGTATTTATTTCCATTCAATTTCCAACATGAAAAATTGCTTGGAAAAAAAAATACGAAAATAAAATAAATCATATAATGTTCATTTTGAGACATAATTTTATGGTGATCATACATCATCATGTACATTCGTAGATGTTAACACTTAAAACGGGCCAGGATAGTCTGGTTGGTAGCAGGGCTAAAGAGAATAGAAGGGCTGGTTCACTCCTTTGACGTATCTCTTGCCGCGCCGATTCTCCGACGTCACTCTAGTGACGTCACTTTGGCGCAAAGCTCGCACTTTTACTTCAAGAACGGAGCGTTTGGCCTTACTAGTTCAAACTAATATTGGATCATTTCTTTTTGCGAGATATTCTAAGACATTTGTTATGTTCTGTAATGACTTTCCTCAGTTTTTGCAGTGAATTTACAAGAATTTAAAACTATTATCGAAATGCCAGTTTGCGNGGATGTGACGTATGTGGCAGAAGTTAAATTTTTTGCCATAGATAACAGCATTGGAAAACAAACGCACACCTCTGCCTTAAAATATGCTTTTCAGCATTGACAAGTGGCATAAGACAATAAATAAAACTGAAGATTCACTGAAGAAATTTATTGAAAAGTTCAGGTACCTCGAATTGTTCTCTGAAAGTTGGGACTGCTTAAAGCGATGATCTACCAAAAAGTTTTATAAATTTGATTAAAGACATTTACTATTTCAAATAATTATATTTGGCAGCTACCAATTTGATTGTTTGAATCGACAAGAGAATTGAGTTGAATGTTGTGTTTAGTGGCAGAAGATACGGAGAGTCGGCTATACTGAGCCAAACGAGAGCAACATTAAAAATGAAGCACTCTAGGTAAGCCGATGGAGGATAGGTCAAAAAAGTGAAGTTTTTAAGAAGAAGAAAAATTTCGAAATTCCAAACAAAACAAATAAATTTAACTAATAATATATTAGTAACAACTTCTGTTTCCTGAATAATAATAAAAATTAACTTTTAAATCAAAATAAACAAGCTCTATTTTTTTTTAATATACATACTTACAAATTTGCTGCGTAACATGTTGCCGTGTTGATAAATTGCTTTGTAATCCTGTAACTATATTTTTTTTAAAAAATTTATATTTACGTTATATTTATTTGTTTTTATTATGTACATTTGTTTTTATTATGAGTAAAAAAATAAATTTGTAAAGCATCCATTTGACTTATAAAATAATATATAAATGCACGGTATATTGTTTTACGATTATTGCTTTACGTTACTTATATTGTCCCCCAGCATGGAGTTCTTATTTTACTTCTGCTACCTGGAGTCTCGGTATGGTTGTGCAAATGTGAATCTCAATCAAAAAGTCAACAAAAGTTAAAGGTAGAAATATTAAAGAAAAAACTTTCTCTCGTAAGCTTATAAACTCAATATTTTAATCGAAATAGTGCTGATAAACGATATAAACTGGAAGTAAATTATATTTTCAAAGCACCTCACCCACTCGAAAATCTCAACGAGTGAGAAAGAAAACATCGATATCAACAAAAACTCACTTGGTTAAATGATATTAGCCCTCCACGCAAAAGACTGCCTCCTCAATGCGTCCTTTGTATTACTAAACGTTTATATTTTCCCCCGTTGTCTCCGTTAGCAACGATGTTTTTTACTGGTGTCCTATATTTGTAAAAATTGGATAAAAGCCATGATCACCTTCTCAAACCATCATAAAAGCAGCACTCTAGAATAGAAATTCAAAGCTCAGCTGATGTTGGAGTCAGTGGAGGTTGTGTCGAAATTAAAATAATTGTGTTCATGGAAAAGATATTATTTGTTAACTGTATCCGCTTTCACATGTTTATGCTAATGAATTGTGTAAAGGTATAGCGAATTGGGTAAATGCCATTATTGTTTAAATGAATGAAAATTATATAAGACAGTGTCCATTAAAAAAATTAAAATGCAGTAGAACTTAAATGTTTCATCAATGCTTCTTAGCTTAATAAATTTGGAATAAAATGTTCTTATAAAAGCATTATAACAATAAATATTTTTATAAACATCATGGGGCATCTAAAGTTTGAAACATATTCGTGAGAAAAAATTATAGACAGAGAGCTTATTTTAACGATAATACGCTTTAAATATCATTTTAATACACGGGTCTGTTTAGAAGAAATTTGGGTCCGTTAACGGACCCTTCACAAAATTTATCTTTTAATCGGACCCTTCACAAATTTGTTTATCTTCATTATGCTTTGTTAATCGAACCCTTCCCAGAGGGAGGGGGGAGAGAAAGACAGATATAAACCTCAAGTTTTGTGTTCGGCAGGCGCTTCTTCCTTTATTCCTCCGAAATGGATATTCTGCGTTCAGCAGTATAGGCTAAATACCAATAATTAGCATGTTGCATCTCTAATTTAGTAGCAGCAATTGCTGTTTATTTTTGAAAATTTAATTTTTTTATTATAATTTTATAGTGTTGAGCATAGTCTTGTATCTATTTACAATTTAAAAACTCCTGGGAAAAGTTTTTTTGCCATAACCGGACCCTATTAGTACAAATTCACAAAAGCAGGACCCTGGTTGAAAGAATGTGACTTAACGTTTGTTTTATATTCACAAATTACGAGTAATTTTTTTTACAATTTTACAAAAACAGGACCTTTCACAAAATGTCTGGACAGACCCTGTAATACCAATCTTATAATTCCAGCGAAGCGAGGATAATTTATTCAAGTAAGGATTGGGATTCAATCCGAAAGAAACCTATTTCTTTTAGAATGCTGGAAAATAGTAGAAAAAATCAGAAGAAACTGACCAAACTGGAAGGAACTAATAACGACCAATACAACTGTTAAACTATAATTAATATATGAATAGTTGAAACTAAAAATTTAATATAGAACAAAAAAGTAAACATTTTTAAGTTTAATTTTTATATAAATAACTATTTTCATATTTTATTTTATCTTTAAACAGAAATTTTGAAATCGGCATAACTTATTATAATGATTTATTTCGAATTATGTTATCCTTATTTTCCAAAATAATGTATGTACAATACAAATACAAATAAATATGTACAAAATAAATATCTAGACAAATTAGACATGCTTAGATAACTTTCAGTGGGCTCCACCACAGTGTAACTGCTCCACCGCCGTGGCTTCGCCGCAGGTGCCCCACTGGGTAACGAGAAGAGGGTAACAGTTCTGGCACTCCTGGCCGATGGGACAATACATCCCAAGTGCCCGCCATTTAAAACAAAAAAAATAAATAAATAAAAGATTACTTTCAGTTTGCTGAACATTCAGCTTTAAGATAGAATTATCTAAAAATAAATAAATGAAATAAACTAAGCAAAATATAACTTCAAAAATTATTACTTTGTTAAAATATTTAAAATTGGTTAAATTTTCATTAAAAACTTTTAAAGGTTATTGTATTTTTTAGTAATTTCAGAAATTAGTTTTATTTTTAATTAATTTTCTCTTTCTATGAAAACTGATTTATTTAATAGTAAAACAAGAACAAGATTTTTGCCCTTGCTTTATAAAATTAGCATAACCCATATTATAAAGCTATTTTAATTTGAAAGTAAATCTTGAAAATTACAAGTTTTATTTATTTATCTATTTTTTAAATAAATGCTCTATAGAGTAAAATGCACTTTAAAGCGTTCATAAATTTCAATTACATATCAAGAAATTTTTAAAATTTTTTACACTTAATCAAATTTTTTTTAAATTTTATAAAATTAATTATTGATTTGAATAGGAAAACTTAGCAATTCGAGAATAAAAATTCACGGTTGATAACTTTTAAATATATTTTATAAATCATAGTTAATTTATAATTTTATAATTAAGAATGCAAAAAAGAAATCTGCATTTTAAAAAAATTAACAATTGATAAGTAACTTTAGCACACTATGTAATAACTTTTTTCAGTATTCACACTTAACAGCATTTAATTATGTACGATATTGTTAAAAGTTTAACGATTAAGTTTTACTTCGAATTCAACACTATTAAATACTAGATTGCAATAATAAACTGTTTAAAATTTAACTTAATACTTGATATTACTTTATCAAGAAGAGTTTCTTCCAATTTCTTCCACTGTGAAAGAAACTTTGCCATCCCTGTCCTGACTTGTCACCCAGAAATTCTATAATTACTTATTTTTCTTTTTAATCATTGAACTGTAAACGTTTATTTAAGTTAAAGGGGAATAGACAGACCTGAAATTAGCATTAACACTAACTTAACTTCTTTCTCTTTAGACATTGTAAATTAAACTCATTAGCATTTAGAAACTATGAGTGAAACTTAGTAATAAAAGTACTCATCACAGTTGAATTATTGTGTGTCACTAATATGACGAAGTCAGTCAATCATTCAGGATATTTTGTCAGCTTTGTGGTTAACTTATATCAATTCCTAGAAGCAAATCGGAGATAGGATCTGCACTCTCTCTAATGTTCTTCAAAACATAAGGTTCAGTTGGCAATGGCATAAATTGAACATATTTCAAAGTAAACGAATTCTAGAGTTAGAAAACACATTTTAAATTATTAAATCAGAGATGGACTGATACTTCCCCTCCAATTGACATTTCCCACCCATTGGCATTTATATTTTACTAGAAATTGGCTTATCTATCCTGCAGGACCAAAGAAAGTTTGTGCTTGATCCAAACATTAAGACTAAGCTTTCATTGTGGAAATTCTTTTTTATATTCTAAATCAGTGGTTTCCAACTGCCGGTGCGCGAAGTCTTTTTTGGTGGCTTAAGAAATAAAATATATTAGTCGTCATTTTTTTGAGGACAATTTTCGTAAAAAAATACTTTTGTGGGTTTAAAATACTTTTCTTTCATTAAAAAAAAAACCAACCTAATTTCTTCGATTCTGTGAAATTTAACATAGGCAAATTTATTTCTCAGGTAAAAATCTACTTCGTATTTTGATTTGTAATTCAATACTATTGTTTTGTACAACTTGATAAAAGTCTGACAGTAATATTTAATGTTCCTTCAACCATAAAAGAGTCCTATTTAAAATTTTGATAAAATTGTGGCCCGCCATTTGACTGGTATTTTTAATTGAGGCCCCTAGCCTCATGAAGTTGAAAACTCCTGTTCTAGATAGTATTTTAATTATGATCAGTTTTTACCACTTTATATATTTGATAATATAGAAAGGTAAATGGCATAAAACAATTTTCCACTGTTAATGGCACATTCTTCTTGGTTAGAAAATCACAAGGTATGATACAGTTTCCTTACATGATTATCCAGATTCTTTTGGTTGTCATTAACATAAAATTAATAAAAGTTATGAAAGATATTGTACAACTATAAAATATTTCATTATCCCTAATTTAAATAAATTTACTTTTACCATTTACTTATAGTATTTAATGCCTTTATAATTTCTTTTTTTTTTAATTTTGATTATTATTCCAAATTATAGGCTTACAGCTAAAAGCAATTTCTTATTATTACAAAGTAATCCTGTGATTTTACTTTATTATGCAACATTTTATGACAAACATATTTAAATCAGTGTCAAAACTTATTGATATACTGTCAAGAAACAAGAAATTATTGTAGCAATCCTAGTGGTTGGTGAGCAAGCAGAGCTTCTAGTTTTGGGTATTTTCAACCAATTAAATATCTGTTTCATTCATTGTAAGGGTACCCACAGCATTTATATAATTATTTCAACTTGGAAGGTATCTATATGTACATTTCTTAATAAGAATGATTTTTAATTAGCAATAGTACAAAATAGTACAAAAATTGGGGATCATTTGATTGTTTTCAGGGTAGGCATGATTTAAATCAATTGATTTAAATAATTTAATTTTTTTAAGAAAATAATCATTGATTAAAAATCAAAAATATTTTTTATTTAAGGAAATTTATAAACATATTCTTAACATTTTGAATTTTTTTATAGTCTTATAGTGAAGGTTAAGGTTTATCTAACGAAACAATAAGAGGGTAATGTGTGTAAATTATTTCTTGATTCTCGACATAGACAAACAAAAAAACTCAGCGTCGATTAAAGTAATATAAAAAATTTAAATTATATCTTTCTATTAGCTGTAAATAAAATAATTTGTTACATATTTCAATTATAAGCATATAATTTAATGTTTATTTAAATACAAATACTTATAAAACTAAGTAAACATGCAGTTTGTGTAAATAAATAATGTAGAAAGACAAGTCCCGCCAAAAGTAATTTAAAATAATTGATTTTTATTAATGCTCAAAATTAATTTATTCGTCATTTGATACCTAACCAACAATGTGGATCTTTGTCTCCACAAATTCATTTAAGTATTATGCTTGAATAAAAGCAATTATGAATTTATTTTTATTTTTCAATTTATAAGTTTGCAATAAAAAATTTTAACCACTTTAGTAAGTGATATCAAGTACTTTAGACAATATTATATTTGAATATTACTAAGAATTATTAATATTTTTTATTAGAGCATTTATTGGCAATGAATTTGAACCCTTAGAATAACAGTTTATCTGTCTAATAGTCAAGCACCATAAACAAATCTTTGCAGACTTCTTTTCGGGTTAAATATTTTTTAGTCATTAGATTCATTGGAGATTGCACTAGGAAAAGCGCAGAATTATACATTGACAATGTTTTCTTATCAACAATGAAAAGTTTAACAACATGAAACCATTTATTTGTTCAAAACAACATAGATCTAGCGTAAAAATATTGATTTAATGATTGAAATCAACAAAGGGTCTTGAAACAAAACCAAAATATCCTTTCTTTATAAAAGAGTCTATTATCAAAACAATTACTTAAAAAATAAAGTTACTAAACATGAATTATTAGCTAAATTCAAAACTTGAAATTTATATATAAAATATTTTAGCATTTTTTTCTACAAATCCTGATTTGCTGATAAAAATTCTATGAAAATAATAATAAACTAAATTTACAATTGCCTATCTCAAATAAAAACTAGTTAAAACAGCTCTTAAAAACTACTTAAAAAGCTCTTTTAAAAAGCAGAGAATAAATAAAAAGGAACATGTAGTTACACCATGTGACACTATAGCAAAAGAGATAAAAGCTACTATTTTAACTATATTTATCAACGTTAAATTTTTTTTTGATGAATATAACAATCTATAAAAAAGTATAAAGGTTATTTTTTAAAAAAATTATAAGTTTTAGTTTATAACAGAGATATTTAGAAACAGTTCAGAACGCACAATTTTCATACACATTTTAATATTTTTTACATGAAAAATACTGATACCTTTTTTTTTGAAATCTTAAAATAATGCAATAATATTTTGAAACAATGCATTTAATAAAAATGTTATTTATAGCTTCTTGAATAGAATGAAAATAAAAATTTAAATTGAAAAATAGAATAAAAGTGTGGGGTAATTAAGATAATTGATTTTAAAATTCTATTCACAATGTTAACAAGAAATAATATTAAAAAAATTTTCAAATTATGTGAATTTTCATTTCTGTTTTCAAAAATTTAAACATACATAATGTATTAAAAAGGTGAAACTTCAAATTAATAATTAAGTTGATAAATTTAAATGACTAGGTTATGCAGATTATGACTAAGTAAACAATTCAAAGAGTTGTAATAATAGTTTTTTAAATATAAAGTATATAATCATCAATTTTCACTGTGTTGTCTACATAAACAACAATAAATAAAAGTCTTTTTTTTGAACAATAAGTAACAGAACGCTTAGGAAATTTTTGAAAAATGATGCTCAATATTTCAGAAACTAACAATATGTTTACTTTGGTTAAACCTTTAACCAACAATTATCATAGTTAAAAAATAATTATAAAAATATAAATTTTACTGAATGCAAATCTGTAGTAAATTATAGAGTTAAAACCTTGAAATATGAAATAAAGGGTTTTCAAAATTATCTGCAATTCAATCATGTAATTACTTTACTTTAATGTACGTACTTTTTTATTGAACATTTTCAGACTCAAATCGAAAGAATTACAGTCGATCAGAATTGAGGATGAAGCAGATATAAAATTTTAAAAAAAATCTTAATCTCTTTTTCTCTTCAAATAAAAAATGTAACATAAAACACAAATATAAAGTCAACAAAATTCAAAATCTAGACAGAATATCATAATAAAAAATAAAAAAAGGATCTATAGATGATAAAAACAGATAATTTGTTTGTTTACTTTGAGCACAATGTTATGACATCTGTCGTTTCTGGTTTGAATTAGTGGTATAATTTTTTATTAATTAATACTAGAAAGAAATGTTATTTATTTAAAAAGAAGAATCATATGCTTCCGGCGATTTATATAAAAATTCACGTGCAATCAGAATACTTTTTGAAAGGTTAACGACTTTTTCTTACCTGTACAAATTCAAATAATCCACAATTAAATAGTGTGGCATAACATCAACAAATATATCCAATAGTCATTGTATTTATAATCCTAAAAATAAGAATGAACAAGTGAACGTTATAATTAGATAGTCACCGGGAGACATTTGCGCGTAAAACGTAAACAACTTTTGGATAACTTTTAAAACTATTACTTCTGAGCCGCCATACTTCATTTGAATCGCTACAGCGCATGCGCTTAGATTCCTGACAGGTGTGTTTTGTGTTCAAAAGTTCGAATGGGGACTGCGTAAAACTTGCGTAAAATTCTACGATTAGGCCGGATTCATTATCTCTTTTAAGAAAGTCACTTCTTGTTTGTTGAAAACTCTTTCGCTTTGATAATTTCAATATTTGGTTTCGGTATGAAACGCTCTTGTTAAGTGTTCCCATTCTAAAATATTAATTTCAAACTCTTATATCTTTCTTAAATTTAAAGAAAATAAAAAATCTAAACAAGTTTTCGTTCAGAAACATCAATGAGTAGTTACAATATTAATAAATAAATAACTCGCCAAGCTTTAAGTATTTTATTATTATGTATGGACTAAGTTTTATTATTACAGTAATAAAATATAAAATTTTGTTGTCATTTGCTATTTTACGATCGGATTTTCACGAACTAAATGTTAATCTTGATATTTCAAGATTAATAATTTAATATTAATGTATATATATATTTCCTCAACTATGCTATTTAATGAGTGAAATTATTGACTAAGTTACGAAATCAGGCATATATAATCCGAAATCATTTATCCAAATTTAAATTCAGGTGAAAAAAAAAATTTTTAATAATTATTTATTGTTATTTAATTTATAAAGGGCCTAAAATTTTTGAATTAAAGGTATTCACATGTTTTACTTCATTTTCTTTGTGAATGGAAGAAAAATTAAACGAAATCAGTTGAATAATTTTTGGGAAATAAAAACTTAAAAATACAACTTTTTGAAATTTTCAACTATAACCTATTTACCCGATAAACTATTTACCCGATTTTCCACAAATTTTGTACTTCAGGAATCGAAAATGCATAGGTAAAAGTGGTGTAAGAAATTGTGTGCCTTACAAATGATTTCTTAACTTAATTAATTGTTAGTACTAATTGAATAACATATTTGATTTAACACTTTGAACTATTAATTTAACACTCTTAGAGCAAGCGTTATTCAGGATGATTTTTTTTACTTTGCTCTCAACTAAAAGTTAATTTTTGAATTTGCTCGTATAAAATCTGTTCGAAGAATCTGTGCTAATAACATAGAAGTTCCAACGAATTCACCAGTAAAGCAGAATATTTTCGAAGCAAAAAATTTTTAATTTCATTTTTATTTTCAAACTTTATGCGTGTTTCAAACTAACGTAAGTCGACGTTTCTTCCTGGTTAGGTAAACCATAGATCTTACTTTCTTTCAAAGGAATAATTTTCTTTAGTATGAAAAGTTGATTTAGAATGACAACACAAGATTTTTTGAGCATCAATATGCTCCAAATTCAAAGATAAACAATGTTTTTTTTTTTTTTTTGCATAATGGAAGTCGAGAGGTTAAACATTGTTTTAGGCTCTAATTAGAAGAAGAAAAATATGTAACAAAAATAATTAATTAATAAATAAATTGTTACAAGGACGAAAGAAACGAATGGCAAAGAGGCACATTTCAGATTTCTAGTCAAAAAATTTTTTAAAAAAAATCACTTTTTTTTTCATTGCATATTTTGATACCTTATACTATGGGGTATATGTGGACTACTATACCATTTTGCCCGTAAGCTATTTGATATAAAAAATTAAAAAAACAACTTAATTTAAGACATATGAAAACTGTTTTCTGTTTGAACTTTCATAGTGATTTAAGTCCTCAACCAATTGGTTATTTAGGTTATTTTTCATTGCTGTTATCGTTCATTTCGTGGTGATTAATATATTAACGAAAGGTTTTTACCCAAAATTATAATACGTAATTATATACTTAACATAATGTTCGTACATAAAATTATATAAATTTCATATTTTATATTTAAAAAAATTTTAAGTTTAAAAAATTCTGGGGAGAATCAATTTTTTAAAATAAGACAAAAAAATGAGTGAATGAAAAATGACGAGTCAGATCTAATGACGATGGTTGGCTAACGAACTAAACAGAAATTATGTCTGCCATTTTACAAGACTAGAAGTCTTTTGAATGTTTATTTATTTACATTGTGAATATGTCTAGCAATGGAAATATTAATGCGTTGAATGATAATAGCGTTTGTGACAGGTATAAGCTCAAACCCAACCCTAATCCCATTTTATAGTGAAAATTAGCAATTTTTGAGCCGTATTTATCCCATTAGAATTATGAATTTTAAAAAAAATTGAAAAGATCTGCTTTTTATTACATATACATATATGCAAAATTTCAATAAGGCACTTTTTTACTCACAAGTTGTTTGTTTTTATTTGCATAATATTTAGATGATCCCTAATACTCATAGTCATATGAAAATCGTACCTCAAAATTTGCTGCCATTTGGTTTGCAAACTTCCTACATTCCGCAGTGCATTGTGTGAGTTCCATGTAAAAGGTTAATGAAACAAAGTAGCAGAAATATAATTCGGGTATGTTTGCAATTGCACCTCCCCCCTTTCGCACCTCGTTAATTATTTACTCATCAATCAGGAAGTCAGTTTTTTGAACCCACGCCATCCCTATATATACGACTAGGGAAGTATTACTACATCTGGTCATAAACAAAGATACAATGCGCAAAGAAGAAGAAAAAAATAGATATCACCTTGAATAATTTTTGTTGTAATGATTGAATATTCACGTGTCAATCTTATTGTTTACAGGGAGGACCTTAAATAAGCTAATTAATTAGTACTAACTATTAATCAATGTACAATTCAAAGAAAACGGGGAAGGAAATTAAAATTTAAAGAAATTGGCAATTAATTAAAGTGGGGAGAAAAATACAACGAAAAAAATATTATTTGGTCTTCAGCTTGCATGATTATATTCGCAAAATTAGTATTTTCTAATATTGTATTAATGTAACCAAAACAAAATATCAATATCATAATGAAAAAACAAGTAATATAAGAAAAAAATTCCTACCTAGGTAAACAAGGAAAATTTTTATTTTAGTTATTTTTTATTAAATAATTAAAAAAATTTCTCCCATATAAAACTAAAATTAATTAATTAAACTTAATTAATGAATTAATATTTGAATAAACTGTATTAACATCAAGTGTCATCCACTACAAGCAAGTTCAAAAAAAGATGTCTTTGAACTTGAGTGGGTGAATAAAAAGTATTTTGTTGACGATTGAAAATTTGAACAAAATATAAAATAAAAGACAAATAGGAACTTACAAAGCAAAGATGAGAAAACTAATGTCATGCACTTTCGAAAATTTTGCAAAAATTATTTAAAATTATTTTCGTAACTATGTTGTCAGATTACAAAATTTAAGCATAAGAGAAGGTACATAGTAGGACATATTCTTAAGGCGCGTTCATACTGATGTTAAGAACGGCATTTGATTTGTCTTTAATCTTGCATTGACCCGAAAACTGGATTTGAGTAAGGAAGTAACACATTATACTGGATAATCCATAGTTTATAATTAATAAAAGGTGGAATTTTAAGTACATTTTAATTCCATGATTTTAAAAAAAATAAATAACATTTGCAAAATATTTTTTTTTATTTAATTGAATATTAGAGGGTGTTATGGATGGTGTTTTCAATAGAAATGTAAACAATAACAATCTCGAGCTCGGGACCTACTCTAGTTCCGGTTAAAAAGTTTGCAGCTGCTTACTACATGTTATTCTGATAGGCGATGTTTTCAAACGGATAATTTTGTCTTCAATAAAAGAAATAAACTAGATAATTTCAGAGCTCAAATCTGCCGTATTTCATAAGATATTAATGCTATTATGTAATTCTGGGGAGTTTGGAGTGAAAATTTGTTTTAGTTATTTTGTTATTTATTATTAAAAAAGGTGACATGGTTGCTAGATTTTGAATAACTCGCTTTTTTGGCAGTCTTGATTTGGCCTCTTTCCATTTGTTTATTACTGTTTGTTCGTGTTGCAAGCTGTGCACCATCTTACGTTAGTGTTAACACTTTTAGTATCGTAAACAGTATTGTTAGCATTGTAAACATAAGTAATAAGTAATCAAATGCATTGTTTGCAAGAATCTCAAAACACAATGATGCCAAATGGCTTTAAAATACAACTGAAACAGTAACCCGGAAATTTAGGCAGTCCCGAGCTTGCAGCGCTCCCTAGTGTAGAAAACACCATCCATTGATTGGGTATGGAATTTTTAGCCACGCTCGAATTGGATTTGAAAACGACAAAACCATTTATCTAGATAACTAAAAGATTTTTAATTATATATATTATTTTAATAATTTTAATTCCTAATTTACTCAATGATTTTGTACAGAATTCAATTATTCCTTAGAATTTTATTCATTAACTGGAATTTTAACAAATTACAGCATTTAAAAAAAACAAGGAAAGCTGAAAAAAAATTCTTAATTTCCTAATACTCTACTAGATCATTTATGGACTACATAGGAATTTATTCCGTTTTTTGGATTTTAATTCTTCCATTCCTTTGAAAGTGGACATGGAAAGGAAACACTGGGAGACGCAATATATCTAGCCACAAATAATCAGATGGAAAGTTATGATAGAAGCCTTATGCTCCAATGCGGAGTGAAAAGGAATGTGTAAGTATGCATGTTGAAAGTAGACAGAAATTTTTTTAATCAAAATTAAAAAGTTTTAACATTTTTTTTATACATACATAAATCTTATATACTTTATACGGGCTAATTAAATTTAGTTACACATGTTAAATTTAGTCTAATTTTTACAATTATAGTGCTTTTCTGACTATGTTAGGGTGGTAAGGAAATTTAAATTTAAGAAGATTATGCTGCAGATTAACTCTGTAAATTTTGTTATCAGGTAACGGTAAGGTTGTGGCGTAACTACCACTATAAGTATTAAATACCAATTCACTAGTATATAGACATGTTAACTTAATTCCATCTTTAGGTACCTTTAGATAGATGAAGGTTGACATAGTCTAAAATAATTTCCCGTCAAGGTATATATATCCCTTCCCTCTTTTTGCCAGACTTAGCTAAAGCCATTTGTTTTTGTTACATTTGTCTGCGCGCTATCTTCCAAAAATGGCGTAATTCAACCGATTTTGACTTTTTTTTCTCCCATTAAGTTTATGCTCCATTCCAGGGTCGGACAGGGAGTTAAGGTAAAGGGCTCAGAAGAGCCCTTGAATTCGGGATGCCTTGAAAGAATGAAATATCCTTTCTTTTTCTAATATTCTTTCTTCCTATCTTCTTTCCTTAATGATCTAAATATTTTATATTTAATTTTAAAGCACCTACTTTTTTAGTCAACACAGTTTATTTTAGAATTTATTACAAAGAAAATGGTTTTGTTAGACCTTAATTTAATAATTATCAATTAAATGTATGACAAGAAACTAGTTTGCACTGTTTCCAAAAATATGTTTTTATTTTTTCTCAACCCTAAACTGTCGAAACACTTTCAAATGTCGTTTAAACTAGTTTAACCCAAAAAAAGTTCTCAACGCGTTCTGCTTTTACTCAATCAATCCTTAAATTCCCTGAAGCAAAATTGTTTTTCATAAATTTTTCAATGAGAGTTGCATTTCAAATTTTAAGAACTGATGTGTGGAGGCAAATTTTTGTTAAAAAAAGTATAAATACTAAAACTGATCCTATCTCGAATCAGAAAAAAATATTGAAATTCATACTTTGTTATAAGTGTTATGAGATATTAGCATTTACGAACTTCTTTTCATTACATAACCAATTTGAAATCAGCAAAAATCAGTTGATCTGGATCAACTTATTTCATTATTCCGAGATGTTGCAAACAATTTACGAAACACATTTCTAAAATTTCAAGTGAAAACAGCTTAAAAACTGTTTTCAAATAAAATATAATATTTAGCTGCACAGGAGTCATAATCATTGCCAAAACCCAAAACCTCTATAAGTCCAGGAAAAAGGAGATAAATCTGTGGAACCAAAAGAATGTTGCGGCGACAACATATTTCATACAAATTATCTTCAAAATAAATGTCCTCTCGTTCCCTCTGGACATTATGTGTGAGGAAATTCCATGATAATTGTAAAGCATTGTGCTTTTTTCATTCAAGTTTGACCTAAACGTTTTTAAAACTTGAGCAATTTCCTAAGGGGTCCCGAATTCCGAGAAACACCGCGACAACTCTACAATTTCATTTATTTTTTCCCTTCTTTGAAAAGGCGTTTCAAAGCGAACCAATGAGCAAAGATTTGAATAGGAAGAATCGAAGGAAGAACTGCAGAAAAATTTATTGCTTTGATTTTTACCGCTTTTTTTTTTTTTGCTTTGATTATGAAATCTGTTAACTTTAAAGTTTTAAAAATATGTTTGAGGTGGGGAAATATCCAACCTGTACTGCGCTCACGCCAATGAAGTGCGCAAAATTGGTTGTGAATGGTGTAAATTTTTAAGCTTATAAATTTTTCTTAACTAGCGCTGATAAAGCTGTATGAATTTTCTTTTTTTTTCTGTTATTAAATATTAAAAAATGAAACAAAAATTAATAATCGCCATTAAAGTGTCAGACAGAAATATATACGGTGACTGATGCACGTTAAATCTGTCGAGTCGCTAAGTCCTCCATGTTCCCATAACAAATTAATACCTCTGGGAGTACTGATCCGGGAGTTTCCTTGTCTTCTGGATTGATTAGGAACATTAGAAGTCGTAAACTCAAATCTCACGACTGTCAGCTGTTCAACGACGAATATATATATATATATATTTCTACATAGTATATCTGAATTTGTATTTATTTATTTAGAAGGGAAATAACATAAATCCTTATTAAAAATAAATTATTATAATTGAAACTCTGCAGCTTTTAATTTTCTGCATAAAGATTTAAATAAATAAAAGTAATTTAAAAAAAAGAAAAGTAAATGTAATTTTTTTTTAAAGAACTTCCTTTGCTCTACAAATTTATGAATTACAGTAGACATTTGATATAATGAGCCTCATGGTTTGTGCCAAAAAGAATTTGATAACTAACAAAAAGATGGTGATAGCCCAACTCTTTCTTTATTATTGTTTGAAAAATCGACAGAGTGATTGATACATTTATTGTATAATGAGAGTTACATAGATTAGGAGTGGTCATAANCATTGAAAAAATATTTTAATTTGGATGAGATAAAGATAAAAGATGAGTTGTGGATTCGTCATCCTTTTCTTTGTGATATTGACTGTATCGATGATATGAACCTTGCCAAAGATGAGCTTATTGATCTTAGAACAAAATCCTTGCTAAAAATGGATTTCGATTCAAAAACACTCGGAGAGTTCTCGTCTTCTGTGAAAGAAGCCTACCCATTGCTTGTAAAGCGAGCTATTTCAGCTATAATTCCGTTAGCTACAGTGTATTTTAACGAAGCCGGACTTTCCACAGTTGTGACAATAAAAACGAAACATCGTTATCGATTGAATGTTGAACATGTTATGCTCGTTGCTTTGTCGAAAACCATCCCTCTATTCAATTTATTAATTAAAGAAAAGCAGCAACAACCTTCAGACTAAAAATTTCAATTTTAAATATTTTGTATACTATTGAAATAATAAAATTAAATGCTAAAATAAATTCAATACTAAAAATTGATGTTTTTTGCAATTTTTTTTCTCAGAGGTGTGGTCTGTGGCTTCTTAAAAAATTTTAAAAGGGATTCATTGTATGAAAAAGGTTAAGAAACACTGCCTTAGAGCATTATGCCTATGAAATTTGAAATAAAAAGAAAATCTTTAGAGTACGAGTGTGCTCACTCACTTGTAAACTAAAAATATTTTTTGTTCCATTTCCCTTTTCTCACACAAAATAAATTTGATTAATTGAAATTACAATTCTAGATATTATCAGTTTTCAAAATGCAATGGAATCAGCATTTTTTCGCTCTAAATAAATGAAATTGCGTACTTGCACTACAAGAAGAAGAACATCACGCATACCCACACATGTGACTTATTACGTTACGTCAACGCCAGCTGTTTGCTTATAAGCAAAATGGAGCGTTAAAGTTCAGCTATGTTTCTCAAAATTAGTCAGAGTGTTAATTAAATACAGCTCTGTATAGCAGATCGAATTTATAGAAATGTAATTCTTTCTCGTCTACGTCTTTTACTTGCCTTAGATTTATTATTTGCTTACGTATTTTATTGTAACAAGGATATATTTTTGCTTTGTGTACTTTGAAACTTCAATGCATAATTAGAATGTTTATGTACTACATGGCTTCTTTCGATGTATTCTTTCGATTATTTCTTTGTATTAAGTAAGAAATATATAGTGAAAGAATCTTTGTGGAAGAATATAGAATGTTTTATTTAAGAGTTTGAGGGGGCTAGGCTTGCACGAAATGGAATGGAAAGTACAATGCCACGTTTCAGCAACCAATCAGGATCCAGACACGGACACTACGTCATTTGCACGTATCCCATTGCATTAAAAAAAAGAAAGTTGTCTTGCTTCATTAAAAATTTCTTAAAACTCTTCCGAATATCTCGCAATACAATTTGTGACTTTAAAATTTTATATAACAAATTTAGTGATGAAAATAGGCTATCTTATAAAATAAATAAATAAATGAGCGAATAAATAAAAAAAATAATGAAACGTTGTCATCAAAGGCAATATATTGCCTTATTTTCGATTGAATTAGGAGAATGAATTTTCAAATTTTGTAATTGCAAGACATTTATGAAATGTACAAATGCCTTCTTTTTTTTCTTCTTTTTTTTTGTATAAATGGATGGTTGACGGAATGTAAACAATAACAAGCTTCCTAAGACCGGAAGAAACTTAGAAAACTTCCGGTGTATCCTTTCGTTTAATTTATATTCTAATATTAAATAATATTATAGGAAGTTTTGTTAATGTGATTTATGTTTTAATTTACGCGTAATTTTACCATTCATAAGAGTTTCCCGTAATTTTTTTTAATTCTTACTGGTTGTGAGCCTAAAACAGTTAGAAAAAAACTAATATCACAACATAAATAAAGTACTTTACATAAATAAAGTACTTTTGTATTACAAAACATAGCAAACCTTACACGTGTAAGGTTTGCTATGTTTTGAGTGATATCCGATATTTGGCTGTATTTGTGCAAAATATCACCGCTAGTTATTTTTTGGGTTGCATCTTTCAGGGCATAGCATGCTTGCGAAATCTTCCTAATTCATATGTTGTTTCGTTGAAATTTAAATTGAAAGAACGCGTTATGTTATAAACGCTACAAGTATAATAATATTTGATGGTGCCCTTTTTCAAGCTTAAACTTATAAATCCCCTAGCGCCATTTGCGTTTAGCTTTACACGGTCAACCATACATAACAGTTATAACCATCGTTGAACGGCTGAGCCAATTTTTCTTGGATTTATGACTACTAATATTCAACTTCATAGCCTTCGAATTTTGAACCCAACTCAGAAGACTTGGGAAATCATGGATCAAGTATTGGGAGAGATTTTCCATCGTGGAGGACTTTTTTATGGAACTAACCCGCACTTGTGTTACAAGGAGAGGAAAATCATCCTTAACAGTTAGAAATTAAAATATTAAGTTTGAAATTTTACTGTGCTTAAACTTCTTATTAAATTTATTTGAAGCCAGTTGTAACGTATACCTTTCGCCTTAAGAAATAGCCACGGTATTACTTATGAAAACTGGAATTTCATTCCAATTACCATTAGTACAATTTTGTTAGATGATCGTTATTTTCTTTAATAAGTAACTCAAATAATTGTTAATTTTCTCATAAAGTCACTGTTCGATGCTCACAAAAACGCAACTGCCTCACAGAATCTGATAATTGGATAGCTGAAGAAATTTCTTTACCTTGCCATAAAATTGCCCTATGGATGGTGTTCTCTACACTAGGGAACGCTGCAAGCTCGGTAACGCCTAAATTTCCGGGTTACTGTTTCAGTTGTATTTTAAAGCCATTTGGCATCATTGTGTTTTGAGATTCTTGCAAACAATGTATTTGATTACTTATTACTTGCGTTTTCAATGCTAACAATACTGGTGTTTACAATGCTAAAAGTGTTAACACTAACGTAAGATGGTGCACAGCTTGCAACAAGAACAAACAGTAATAAACTTATGGAAAGAGGCCATATCAAGACTGCCAAAAAAGCGAGTTATTCAAAATCTAGCAACCATGTCACCTTTTTTAACAATATATCTCTAAAAAACTAAAACAAATTTTCACTTCAAACTCACCAGAATTACATATTAACATTAATATCTTATGAAATATGGCAGATTTGAGCTCAGAAATTATCTAATTTATTTCTTTTATTGAAAACAAAATTATCCGTTTGAAAACATCGCCTATCAGAATAACATGTAGTAAGCAGCTGCAAACTTTTTAACCGGAACTAGAGTAGGTGCCGAGCTCGAGATTGTTATTGTTTACATTTCTATTGAAAACACCATCCATAGTGTATGAATCATTTTTTCAACGAATGCAAACATTCCTTCTGTAACAATTACAAGAGAGCACAAGAGAAAAATAATGATAATAAATAACGTTATACCTTTAATAAGATGTACTTAATATTTTGCAAATAAGTTGACAAGCTTCGTTTGCTTCATAATTATTATAGCTATAATAAAATTATAAATAAATGAAATTGGATTATTTATTTATATAAAATTATTAATTTATATAAAATTATATAATTAATTTATATAAAATAATATTAATAATATTAATTTATATAAAATTATTATTTTATTATTTAGGAAAGTTTTAATTTATATTTATTATTGTTTATCTTATTTTTTGAGAAAAATATTAACTGTTTTAAATGAAATTTATTTGACTGAATTTGTTTAAATTGATAGTTTTTTTTTTTTATCTACACTTTGTCGGAGGTGTGGCAATTTTTCTATATATATTTTATTTAAATTTTCGATGATTTAAAAAAAAACTTTTATACCACTTTTATTATTTCTCTATTTTGACAATTATAATTTTAGGCAATACTAGGCCTAGTAATAAGTCAAGTAATTGCCTAGTAATAAATACAATTACTAGGCAAAATCATATTTAACTAATATTAAATGAAGTAAAAGTTTATTTTTTTGTGATTAAGCAATTTAGTAATGAATTAAAAGCAGTTCTCATATTATATTGCATTTTGATTCGAAAATTTTTCTTTAACAATCGCTAATAAAATTTAAAAAAAATTCGAAATAACAAAAAGAGAGGGAAAATTTTCAGGTACTCTTAAAATTTTCCTGTACGATGCAGCCACCTGTTAAAAAACATTTCGTCAAAAAGGAAAACCTCCTACCAGTTATTCTTTAACCAAGTTTTCAGATCCTGAACAATGAGGTACGGGATCGGAGATCGATTGTGTTTTGGTTCAGGTCAAAATTACGATCTGCATATGGATGAATGGTGGGCGTATGTGTCCGCCTGGTAAAACGCTATGTTGTCTCTCTACGCTGCATCCGCATGATCCTGAGAGATGTTTCCCTGACAGTCACCAATAACCTATTGTGCAGCTCTAGTGCTGCGTGAATAAAAAGTACCCTTCCGTAGACTAGCCATGTGTACCTTTATTTCTCCCCTAAGGTATGGAAAATTTTACACCGGCCTAGGCCTATAGGCCCATTCGCCGAATACAATGGAACATCAATTTTTTAATCATAACATAAATAACAATAATCATAACATAAATAACAATCATCATAATATAAATAGATAATAATTTATCATAACACAAATAAATAATAATTTATCATGTCATAAATAAAGATAGCACATTGTGCAGCTCTAGTGCGACGTAAATGAACAACAACATAAATAAAGCTTAAGATTCGCCATGTTTCGAGTATTATCCCCTATTTGGTTATCCCCTATTTGTGTAAAATATTGCCGTTTGTTAATTTTGTATAGCATCATAGCATGCCTGTGGAGTTGCCCAAATTCATTTTCGGTTAAAATTAAACGGAATAATCGAACTTGATGGTAAAAGTAAAGTGGAAGTAGCAACCCAGAAATGGTGCAACGAATATTACTTTTTAGCGCCGTCTGTGCTTAGCTTTACTTTATTGTTAACCATACTTGTTTTGAGTAAGCTATAAGCAAATACTTCATTGTGCATAATTGTATTAAACTGTCTTTGCCGACAACAGAACAAGCAGGAACAGTTTCTTCATGGTTTTTAAATTATTATTATTTACGATCAAATATTATTGAGTTCACGTTTATGTTGCATTATTTTTTGATTTCTGGGAATGAAATGCAACAAGTAATATTGCTATAAAATTTAAGTGATTAGCTGGACGATCGCTAATATAAATTCTNAATGGCGCGATTTTTCAATCTGCGGCGTAAAAATATATCGGAAGCAGTAACCCGGAAGTCTTGAAAGAGCAACTTTACCACTAGCGCCACCACCCTTAGCTTTACACGATCACCCATCCATTATCCCCTATTTGGTTATCCCCTATTTGTGTAAAATATTGCCGTTTGTTAATTTTGTATAGCATCATAGCATGCCTGTGGAGTTGCCCAAATTCATTTTCGGTTAAAATTAAACGGATTAATCGAACTTGAGGGTAAAAATAAAGTGGAAGTAGCAACCATAGATTTCAACTCTATGGTAGCAACCCAGAAATAATGCAACGAATATTACTTTTTTAGCGCCCTCTGTGCTTAGCTTTACTTTATTGTTAACCATACTTGTTTTGAGTAAGCTATAAGCAAATACTTCATTGTGCATAATTGTATTAAACTGTCTTTGCCGACAACAGAACAAGAAGGAACAGTTTCTTCATGGTTTTTAAATTATTATTATTTACGATCAAATATTATTGAGTTCACGTTTATGTTGCATTATTTTTTGATTTCTGGGAATGAAATGCAACAAGTAATATTGCTATAAAATTTAAGTGATTAGCTGGACGATCGCTAATATAAATTCTCATGCTGCTTCTAATTTTATCAACAAAGTTGGCAATTTTTTTGCTTCATGTCCTTAATAGCAATCCTAACCTAAGGAGAACTATGTAAATTTCTGACAGAAATATCTTAGAATGCTATGAATTATATTCAGCAGAACTTTTTTTATTTGGTATACAATTAAAAAATGTCGATTATAAGATAACCCCTATTATTCAAACGAAAAATATGTTATAATTGTTAATGTATGTTAGGATTGTTATATTGTGAGAGCACAAAAATACTGTAAATATTTACTCATTACTAAAAAACATTGAACTAATTTTTCTTTTAAGTATAATTTATCAGGAGTCTGACAGATTATTTAATAATTGGTATGTTCTAGGATTGCTTTAGTTCTGCTCCAAAATTCTTCAACTTTTGAGGAGTTTGACGGATGTTAATTAATTAATAGTTGAATTTTCGATGGATTCAATTCATAATTTTAACACAAATCAATATTTTTTTTACAGAAAATTAAACTGCAATAAAAAAGTTAAAATCTTACAGAAAAATTATAATACAATTCGTCTAGCAGTGAACTGATTGCTAAGACACGGTTTCCGGCAGATCACCGAAGTCAAGCATCACTGGCTGCGGTCAGTGTGCGGGTGGGTAATCACTTGGATCAGTCTGCGTAGGGACCGAGGGTGTGCAGTATTGGTCCTCCTTAAACTTTTCTACCGTAATGTACTAGAATTCTCACATGGGTCGTCCGCCTATTAAAATGGGAGATCAATCCCCTCTGCAGAGGACCAAAATTGAAATGACATGTCTTCGGATCATCCTCAGGGATGCTTCCCATACCATCGCCAATGGCCCATTGTGCTGCTGTAGTGCGAAATAAGTGAACTACAGTAATACAATTCAGGATTTTTATAAATTTAGGAAACATTCTTACTGAATGTGTTTTGATCGTTCTACTTTATATACACCATTCAAATTCTCAATTTATAAATGCATATTTTATATACATTTTTATTTTGATAAAAAAAGTTGTAAAAAACACTGTTTTGTAATTGAATGAAAGTTTTGTATAAAAATGAAAAACATATGATTTCTGCATAAAATCGTTTATTTATAACAATAAGAGAAATAAAGAATATCATATCCACTCTTCTCTTAAAAGGAAAACTGATTTTAAAATTTTCAGTTAGTTTATTTTCTTGAATAAGTATTTTAAGCCTGAATGTTCCTAAATATTTCGAAGTTCTCTTACAGTATGGTTAAAATTGCCATCATGAAATCTTTTTGCAAAAATAACAGTTTATTTTCATTTTGTTAAAAATGCTAGCACAGCAGAATTGTACTCTTGAATTGAGTAAATTTATAAGAAAATTAAAATTTCAATGCTGGGGAACTATACCTATCATATATTACTTTGGAATTTTTTTTTATCTTCTTTTATCACTCTTTGCTGTTATCAAAACTGCTAGTTTCCACTTTTCAAAAAATAAGCAAAACTTGATGTATTTTTGAAATAATGCTGCTTTGCAAAATTTCTGAGACTTAAGATATCAATATTAAGGGCATTCCATAAGAACTGAGAGTCGCAAAACCACGAAATTAAGAAAAATAATAAAGCTGTCAATTTTTCAAAAGTATTTAAATGTTCATTAAAGTTCTAAATGAAGCTGAATATTTTATTTTCCTAGTTTCATATTCATTTAAAGAACTGTTTTTAATTGCTCTACAGAAATAGAGTTGAATGGGTCAGAGTTAACAGTAGAATGTCACTACTTCTGTTTAGCAATATTTTTATAAATCCAATATTAAAATTATGCCATATCTTCCTTTCAGTTCTGATCTCACACCATGCGATTTCTGGCTGTTTCTGATGTTGAAAGAGAAGTTCCGTAGAAAATTTTTTTATTACAGATTCTGATGTTATTTGAGCAATGCAGTGCTCCTTAATTCAGCTTCTTTACTTGTTTTGAAAAGCGGTGAATGATGGGATTGTTGTATATCAACAGAAGGAAGGTATTTTGAATAAAAACTATTTATATCTGTGATGTAAATGTATTACTTGGTTTTTTATGATTTTGCTTTCAGTTTTTGTGGAATGCATTTTGTATATTGGTACAATATAAAGAAAAGACAAATGTTTTCAACTATAAAGATGTATTTAATTTCACAGGTTTAGCGAATTACTTTTTTAAAATTTATTTAATAATTAATTTATATTTTGTTTCAAATTCTGAAATTTTTGTGTACTTAATTGGAAAAATTAAAATTGTGCCTGTTTTAAAAGATAGTCTTTTTTTTATGTATGCAATTTGTTATGTTGTCAATTTTAAAAAATTCTAGCATGTTTCTAATTGACTTTCTAATATAGAATTGAAAAAATTTTTGCTCTAGGAGTTGGTTGATGATGGTTGCAATGATGAAATTTAAGTTGCTCTTTCTAGTACAGAAGTCACCCTTTTATAGGCTTCTAGTACTAAATGAAGTTTCTTTTGTGAAAGGAATTGAAAGATTTGCACTTTATTAAAAATTTTTTAATGCTTCAGAAGGAAGCATTAAGATATAAAATTCATTTTATATTTTATAAAAATTCATATTATAAACATATCTTTGCTTTAATTTAAATGTAATAATCAAAACAAATTTTTGTATTTTGTTTAATTAGTTTTGTAATTTTTGTATTACTCCATATGATATTTGTCGTGGGAAATACATTTAGTTACCGAATGTTCAACGAGTTAAAAATTAAATTTTAAGGGAACTGGAAAAATATTCTTTAAAGCAGAGTTTACAACCTATGCCTTGCAAGTCAATTGTATTTCAGTAAACAAGGCTAAATTGTCTTAAACATTGATAAAAACATGAAAGCAATGAAATAACAAGAAAAACTTTTTTTTCAACTGTGCTTTATAACATTCAAATGTATCTAGGTTAATTGTTTTCAGTTGCAGAGTATCAGATCGTATTTGATTTGTTTATGGCAGTACGTTCAGTGATACCAGAGTAATATAGTTTCTTGTGAATTTACGAAAAAAAAACTGAAAAAATATCTTACTGTAAGTCTAAAATAAAATTTCAAAATTACAATCATAGTTATCTCCTTATGTTACTATTTTTATAGTTGTAAAAAATTTTGCTTTCTAAAAAATTTCTTAAATATTTTTTTAAAGTAAATCAAAGTATCTGATGGCTTTCTTTATGCCAATACATTCAGCATTGGTATAATTTATTTTATAATTTTATTTGTAATCTTGTAATTAAATTCATATTACCATATATTTGTAAGTAAGCGTTAATTCCCATAAATTTCAATATTTTTAACACAATATCGTTACGAGCAATACTTTTGAAATGTCATAATTAAGTAATTATTTTTTAACATAATTTCATTTACAATGATTTCATCGTAAAGTCTTGTAATCTTATTAATTGTTTTTTTTTCGGCAGTAATTGTTTAAAATTTTCTGAAATTTTGATATTTTTAATAGTACAAAACTATTTTGATGGGGGTATTAAACTAATAACTTTGGGACGCATTCAAATTACAACAATTTCAACCAAAATCAAAGTTGCTTTTTATCATTTGCTTGGCAGTTATTTCTATTGATTTCCAACTGGTTTTCAAAATAGATTTTTTTTATGCAATAATATTGCAGCACATGAATTTCTTCATCTTATCCCTTATTTGAAATTGATGTACGTATTTAATTTTTTTCTCATCAATAATTGAAAAATTTGTGCGCATTTCTGCGGTTTTCAGATTTTAGTAGTCCCGATTTTCGAGGCTATACTGTATTACTTTAAATAGAATTGAGATATCTAGTGTATTTTTTTATGATATCATTTTCTTACTTATATTAGCTTCTACTTGTTGTTTCCAGTTTTTGTGGCCCACTGTATAAAAGAGGTTGTGTGCTATTCATTTCAATAAAATATCAGCATATTTATTTTCATTTAGAGAAGTATCGTTTTCACTATATTTTGTAAAATATATATATTTATATGTATATGTATATTTATTATCATTTAAATTAAGAATACTTCGTATCATCCATTACTTTAATATATTATTAACAAAAATAAAAACTTGTCAAATAAAAAAGCTTTATTTTCTTAAAAGATTTTTTTTTTTTAGAAAATTGTTAGTTTCTTAGTATTATTAAGTTTTGGTTTCGACATTGCCAAGGTATTTCATTTCAAATTGCAATGAAAAAATTTACTCAAAGATAAAATTAGTTGCTTTTGCGACAAAAAAAAAAAAAATTAAAGAAAATAGATTTATAAACATTTGGGTTGGGGGAATTGTATAGATTTGAATAGGCAATTGAAAACTTTTTCCTCCAAACGCATCCGTGATTGCCGGGAATTTTCGTTGGAGGACATTCTCTTTCGATCAATTTCTGTGTGTGATTTTGCCAGAGCATTTGGATTATAGCTGAAGCTATATTGGGAAGATTCGAAACAACAGCATAGAATACAGACTTGTCAGCATTCAAGTTTTATTTTCATGTTGTACAGGACATATATTTTTAAAAATTTGTTTAAATTACTTTTTTAGTTTTCTTTTATCTTTTATTTTATTCTTCTTTGTTCCACAACTAGGATGGTAAAAAAAAAAAAAAAAAAAAAAAAAAAAAAAAAANAAAAAACATGAGCCTGGTAACACCAGATATCTAAATAGACTTTGGAATGGTTAAAACTTCTTTCATATTGTTCTTTTTTGCCTCCCTTCCAACCCTTAATTCTCATTAGTGGTTGTAGTACCTTAAAAAGTAATACAATATGCCTGATTTGTTTTTAATGCTGAAAATTTTTGTTATCTGATAGGTCGCATGCTATATAATGCTGTACTTGATCATGAATCTGATGATGCTTTGAAACCAAATGCAAGCCCTTTTGATCATGAAGAAGATAAAAAAGAGGATAATTTCCAAATTTCTTAAGATAGGTAAGTAAAAAGTTAGTAATTTCTAAATTCTTATCATACTATATCGTTAAAAAAATATATTTCCTGAAGCATAATAAAAGTTAACTTTTGGGTAAATGAAATTCTCTTTCCTTCTCTTGTATACTTTTAAATTTGTTGCAATAATTTTTAATCTTGTACCTAAACTCAAATAATTTTATCTTAATTATAGTTATGCAGTTGTAAGTCATAACATATTTTTATAATAACAAGTTTACGTTAATTGTGATTACTTCATCATGGTTTTTTTCTTGCATTTGAGACCTATTGTATTAAAATTATTGCCCCAATCTTGTTGAAATTATATAATAGTCAATATTTTTATGAAGAGAAGCATTGTTTTCAAAATATTATAAAGAATGCTATCTTTATTGACAGTTAAAATATTCAATACATTTTGTTTCATCCATTGCTTCAAATTAAACATTAAATTGTCAAAAAATCATGGCAAATACTACTTCATGAAAATTTCCATTGTTGCTTTCCTTAAAGAATGTTTAAGACTTTCAAATTGGTTATGGTGCACAATCTGTGGCCCTCGACTGTTGATTTGCATTTTGTGGCAACACCTGATCATAATAATAATTAAAAAAATTTATTTGTAGTCTAATAAGCCACAAAACCTCAGTATGAATTTACACTAATTTTCAAAAAGACAAAAATGAAGTTCAGTGGAAATTCGTTTTTTTAATAACACGTAGATTAGCAAATAGACCTAATCCAATCTGACGAACAGTGTAACAGAAATGCAACAAAAAGAATGCTCATGATCTGCCAGCAACAAATGAGAAACTTTGAGGAATAGGCATAGTACATTACATCACCTACATAAGTTAAAATGTATGAGACAGCATCATCTCACAAAAAAAGGTACAATTTTCTTTTATAATCAATCATCTAACAATAAAACCCAGAAAAACACTTTATTTATATATATCTAAGAACTGTAATTTTTTTATAAAATCAATGAAATAAAATAAAGTGGAAATTGTAAATTGAACATTTGAGTCTTGACTTTTTGATGTGCTTAAAATATAATTTAGGTGGCTTTACAGTAGCTTTTTCATGGTTATTGATGCAAAGTTTTAAAAAGGATTTTAAAGTCCCAATATTGTTTTTAAAAGATTTTATTATGATACTCTAATTTTGAATTGTGTATTAAGATAATCACTTTTAGACATGGTATATTTGTGCCAATTTTATTTCAAAGAGGGGGAATTTTTATTTCCTTTTTTTGGGGGCAAATATTGCTATGGATTTCCGTGAAGTTTTTAAATCCTGATATTTTTAATATTATTATGTTCAAATTGCACATTTTAATTATCACTTTTTGAAATGTTATATTTGTGCTAATTATATTGTAAATCCAAGTTATTGTATTTTCAATAATTTTTGTTTAACATTTCCGAATGGTTTTGAAAATTCTGATATTTTGTCTGAACCAAATTGATTATTGTGAACCAAATTGATTATTGTAAACCAAATTGAATTAGCGTAGTCTAAACACTTCTGATTTTTTTGAAATTAACTTTTATATTTAATTAAATAGATATTTTTGTTTTATCGGTTTATGAAAATCTTATGAGAATTATAAAAAATTCTCATGGATTATTGTGAGTTTTAGCTCTGCATGATGTTTATTTTATTTATTTTTTAAAGTAGTTAATACTACTTTAAAATAATTTATGTCATGTTAAGGAATTACTCTGTTACTTTTTTAAATAACTAAAGTTATTTTATTTTTATTGTGTTAAAAGTATTTATACCAGAACAGATTTCCAGTTATCATACTGTATTTATTTATTTTTTTAATATTTTTTTCTGAACGATTAAAAAATCATTTCATATTATTAAACATTTGTAAGTTTTAAATAGCTTTTTTTTGTAGAAAATAGAAATTTTTGTTTTTATTAATAGTTATTATTTCACGATAAATTTAACATAGTGATAATAAAAATAAAAGAGTTAATTTATTGTATAAATTGACGTTTGAAATCGATTTCAGTTTTAACATAAATTTACACACATAAATATAAATTTACTGTGTGAGATAAATTTACATAATTTTACAGTATAAATTTACATACATATATTTGACTTAAATATACACTATGTTCAAATGAATACAATTCTTTGTGAGTTTTTTTTAAAATCTTGATTACTTTTCAGCATTCTGACTAAAAAAATTAAATAATAATTAATTTTTACAAAAAATAAAAAAAATGTTTGTGAATCAATTTTAAACATAAAGTTTTAAATAAAAATTTAAAGTATTTTTTAAATAATTTGTGAAATCAGTGATAATGCAAATAAATAAATTTTAAATTAAAAAAAAGGTAATATTCTACTGAATTAAAATTTGAAATATGTTTAAATATTATTCTTCGCAGAAAACTGTCAAATTGCCATGATTTGAGAGGCACTCCTCTTTTTTCCACTTATAAACTATAACCACTTTTGGAACATCCAAATTGGTGCTGCCTTTTTGTAAAGTCTACTTGAGAGCAATTAGGTTTGATCATTGAACTCTGTGAGATGCAATCAGATTTGCATTGTTCAAAAATGTTAAAACGAAGTTTTTGAAAACTCATTTACAATTATTATTTTATGATGGTATACAGTTTTCTGCAATTTGTGTGGGGGCAATTTGTCCAGCTATGAATAGTTTAAAATTTATTTCAGCTCAAAGTCATCCTGTGTTGCTTTATTTTGGTGCACCAAATGATGAAGAAAATGTCCAAGATTAGTGTGTATTTAATACTTTAAAAAAAAAAAAATGGAATGCTTTTCTATATAAAAGTAAAAGTAAGGTATTTTGCTATAATGAACAGTTTTTTTGGTTCTGATAACTAAAAAAAACTTAACAGAAAAATGTGTATTAATGCCTTAACACATTTGACCATGTCTGACATGGGGGGAAATTACCGGCCAATTTGTACATGCCTGTGTCTCACACAGGCAATCTTGTATCTCGCATTATTTTATTTCTAATACCCGCCTGAGATCTGTTCTAGTAAAAGTGGATAGGCTAGATTATAATTAAATTTATTTACCATAGATGACACCACTATGCAGTATTTTTCTTGTGATAACCACGCCGTGCATTTTGATGGTTAGCTATTTGATACATTGATTTAATTTTATTTTATGTTTTTAAATTCAAGATAAACCTGTAATCAATTTGTTTAAACTTTGTTTGTACTGTAATTTTTTATTACTTTTACACCCACCCCTGCTCCCCCACAATTGAAATTTAAAAAAATAACTTGCACTATACCTATATATTCATTTTCTTTCCAATTTTTTTTGTCTTCCAGTTTTTCCAAAAACAAATTGTGCTTTAAAGGGTTAAGTTACAAGTTGTTAAAATTACTCATTCATATATATGACTCTAGAGATTGATTTTATCAAATTTTTGACAATTGTATATCAAAGCTTAAAAATAAATAATTGCTCTTTTAGGTTATTAATAACTATTGTTAAAAAGCGTCAAACAGATTTTTTTTTAAAAAATGGCATTTTTTCCATTTTGGTGGCACTATATGATAGTTATAAAGGCCATCAAATAATTACGTAATGTTTTTAAAACATCATGTGACGCAATTTCATAAATCTTGTCTGCATTTTTTTTTCTTCCTTTCTTTTGATTTTATTCTTGTCTGCATTTTTTTTTCTTCCTTTTTTATTTTATTCTTATCTGCATTATTTTTTCGATTGTGCAATTGATTATATTCTTGTCTGCATTGTTTTTTTTTATACAGTTAATGGTTGATATATAACTCCTTGACGAGGAAATGAGCAAAATGAAAAAATCCTTAGTAAGGCCTTGGCTCACAAGGGGCTATTGAATCAGCAAAGGAAGTAAATGGAGGTTGATATGCAATCAAAATTCTTGATTGTGTTAGATGACACTGGAATAGCAGGTATTATTATTTTTTTTTACGTGAGACGTATCAACACTCAACAATATAATGCAACATACAATAAACAGTCTTTTGACCGGTTATGGTACGTTTAGTGTTAAATTGGAAAAACAACATGATTGTTTTGAATGTAAATACAGTACAGAACCCGTTATCCGGAATTCAAAAAACCGGAAAATCAAAAAACCGGAATGAAATTCGATAAATCACCTCCCCCCCATTTTTTTAAAAAAAAATTTTTTTTCTTCATAAGATTTTCGGATTTTTATTTCTTTTTTGAAAGATGCTACCTTACCATCATTTTGGAAATAATCATTAGTGTATTACTTCATTGTTTTTTCTTCTTTTTAAGATTATTTCCATTTTTTTTTTCTTTTTTTAGTTGGGTTTAACAAACGGCTTTTTGTAGCGATTCAGAAAACCGGAAAAATCAGTTATCCGGAATAGCGATGGTCCTGATCGTTCCAAATAATCGGTTCCCTACTGTACTTTTGTTGGCATTTCATCCGGAAGAAACTGGACAAAATTTCAGAAACTAAAAAAAAAGCTTTAAAAGTATTATAAGAATAGCTTGAATTTTAACAGATGAAAATTAATATAACACTAGAAAATTAGAAGTTTTCACCTACTTTAAAAAAAAATTATAAATGAGTTAAAAAATCTTGGTATGTATCTTATTTTTTTTATAGTCAGTTTGAGTATTTATACTTCACATTTTCCTTGCGACAGGTATAGCATATGTGTCAGTAAAAAAACTCCTGTTATGGCACTGGATCGGCATTTGTAACACTTCTCCCGATACTCATTGACTTTCATCAAACCTGTCGTTTCTATAAGAACCTCCTTTGATCAGGTCCTATTGTTGAAAAAAAGAGTGAATGTGTGTTTACTTTCTATTTAAATTCACTGAAATTTTTTTCTTTTTATTAGGAATCGGCGTGTTTTAAAGGGTTTGAATTTCTTTCATTTTCTTTGTAGTATATATATTCATAGGAGACCTTTAGCAACTTTTTAAGGAATTGTTGAATCAAATTCGACTCTATTTTGTTGCTTTTTGATTTAAATTTCTATGTTAGTTTTGTTTCAATTTTGATAAATTTTTCTCTAAGTTTTTGTTACTTTTTTGTTTGTATTTTTGTTTTGGTAGTTTTTTTGTTCATGTTTTGTTAATTTTTTTTAATTACCTGAAATGACATATTTAGCTAAGCTGAACTTTCAGTGGTTAGATAAATACTCTTTTCATATTTACACTCAGTGTACTGATTACTGTAAAAACAGTTAAAAACTCTTAGGGAAAAATTTCATATTCCATAATTTACCAATTCTTTGTTTGGCAATAAAAAAAATTTATCACTGAATAATACTACTCATTAAAATACTACTAACAGATAAAGTATTACTCAAGAAATAAACAGCATTGAATATTTGTTTGTAATATAAAGTTAAATCGATATTTAATACATGTTTGTGGTAGATAAAGTATTTGGTATTGTGGGCTAAAAAGAGCTTTTTAATATTACAAAATTCTGTAGTTTGGTATTTGACAATATTTTTTTAATATTTTATTTGTTTGTTTCAATAATTTAGCAACATTATTAAACATTAATTTATCACAAATTTTCATTTCATTCTTATAAATATTGTGGTATTTGTATACATAGACCTGGTTATAATTTGGTTTTGTTATGACTTTGAATTCAACTTTTCGATATTTTACTTTGACTAAACTTTGCATCCTCTAGTTATAGTTGATAGTGTAGAGTCCAGCCGATCGTAACATGGCCTACAGCTTTTGTTGTTCACCTCATTGCTATAACGAAACCCAGCAGATCTCATTCAAAAGGTATGTGGTGTTGTTGGCTGCTGATGTGTTACAACACTTTTTATTATTTTCATATTTCTTTGTATTATTCATTGTATTCTTTATATCATATTTTATAACACACACACAGATATATATATATACAGAGATGATTGTGCTCTGGAAAAAATATGGATTTCCGAATTTTTCGCTAATTGCGATCTGAAAGTTTTCGGAAATCCAAGGTCCATAGGTTTTAAGAAATCAACCATCACATTTATGTATAAAAATTCATGTATAAATTTTACAAGCACTCGTTGCGACGCACGCGGCTCCTGTTATTGTACACAACAAGTATATTCTAGTAAAATATATTCTTTATTTGTACCTGAACTTGTATAGTTTTGAAACATAAGTAATTGTTTTTATATGTAAAAATTAACAGTTGTCGTGTTTGTAACCACAACGTTGTTCAATTAAATCTTTACAAACGTNAGATATATATATACAGAGATGATTGTGCTCTGGAAAAATATAGATTTCCAAATTTTTCGCTAATCGCGATCTGAAAGTGTTCGGAAATGCAAGGTTCACAGGTTTTAAGAAATTAACGATCACATTTATGTATAAAAATTCTTGTATAAATTTTACATCGCAAGCACTCGTTGCGACGCACGCGGCTCCTGTTATTGTACACAACAAAACGTCCCTCACTTAAAAAACAGGCCTCAAAGATTAGTTTTAGATGCTAAGTATATTCTAGTAAAATATATTCTTTATTTGTACCTGAACTTGTATAGTTTTGAAACATAAGTAATTGTTTTTATATGTAAAAATTAACAGTTGTCGTGTTTGTAACCACAACGTTGTTCAATTAAATCTTTACAAACGTTCTAAAATAACAATTTGTTCACATCCATTTATGTGGGCGTAAAGAATGGAATCGTTTGTACAATCGTTGAATTGAATCTAATTGTTTAAGAAAAAAAGGTACTTGTTCCATATTTTAATATGATCTGGATCTAATCATTTACATTTTTTAAATATATTCGATACATATTGAATGCGGTTTAAGCTTTCATAATAAGAAACTCAAACATTGCATTCATTATTAGGTTTAACTATTTTTATTCCTTACAACAACACTGTAAATGATCTTATGGCCAATCATTCCTCTATAGGCTAATTCTAAGCATTAACACTCGTAAACAGAGTTATACTATTGAGCGATTTTAAATCCTTAAAATGATTTTCAAAATCTTTTATTGGTTGTTGTTAGTCAATGTTTATGAAATTAGATACTGTGAATAGTGTGTTTTAAAATGTTTATATTTTAAAAATTATGGAATCAAAAAAATTCATGGGCTTATATTCATTACCAATTCTTTGTTCAATATACCATCTATATTTCAAATCATTTTTGAATAGTCTCACCAAATTTGTTTTTGAATAGTAATCTTAAACTCGCAATCATATAGAATGGGATTACTTTAAAGCAACTACTGCTACTGGTTTAAAGGGCTAAAATTATTGCTATTACAGAATTATTACTTTATAATAATTATGTTCAACGAGTTCAAGAAATGAGATTTTAGTAGGAGTTCAAAAAATTTTATCACAAGACCAGCAGTAACTGGGCTACATGGAGCCGAGCTAAAGAGGTTAAAGTTTGAGTTCTAATGCAGTTTTTTGACAGTGTCAATCCACCCTCTACTTTGGGGGACCAACTTCTCAAAATCCAATTTAGGTTATTCTAACTTTCACTACTTAAGTTTTCTTACAGTTGTGACAGCTAAGTAAATACAATAAAATTATTTTTTAAAGATATTTTTCTCCTAAAACAGTATTTTTTACCATTATATATATTCATAATATTTTTTACTTGTGTATTTAGTAGTTAATTAGCCTCAGTTTCTTTTTGTTTTATAAATTGTCAGTTTCTTTTTGTTTTATAAATTGGTGGTCTATACAAATAAAAAGGTCTAAAACTGTTGCATTAGACAATTGACAGATATTAACTTTTTTTTGTCCTAATACGATCTATAAAGGATGATCTGTAAACAACTCACAACATATTTTTGCAAAAATGTTGTATGTCTAATTTTCAAAAAATCTGCTTTTTATGGATTTACTAGATCAAACTAGTAACTTTTCTGTGAATAAAAGTTTTATTATGTTCATATAGATTGTAAAAATGAAAATTCTGTAGTTCTGAAAAATTGCAATAAATGCTCTGAAAAGTGCTGCCAGTTTCATTTTTTTGTGCATTGAAAATTAAGAATCTTAATTTTCTTTAATAATGGATCGAATGTATTAGTTAGAAATATACCTAATACCCAGTCACTATCTATAAGACAAATCCAAAGATTTATAATTCAAAAAATAACATTTTATTTATTAGGATTTAAATAAACTGTTATTGAGTTGAATTTTGGGCAATTCTAAAAGTTTATTATTAAGACTTAAATGTCTAGGGCAGCTGTTCCCAATTTTTTTTCGAATATAAAATTCTGAATGACCAATCTTCTTATGGCGGAACCCCCAGCATTATGATAAAAAAAAAGTTTATTAGCAGGCTTAAATATACTAACAAAAAAAGAGACTACTAATTATTTTGAATTTATTTAATGCTCGGTTAAGATTAGTGTGTAAAATTAGCAAGTTTATTTGTAAAAAACTATTTTTTAAGGTATTTATAGAAAATGTTAGCCGTAATTTTTGTCACTGCATAAATTTACTCTTAATTTGTCAAGTTGTTTTCAATTTGGAATTAAACTTAATTCTTGACAGAGCTTAAATTTTATATTTGTATTATGCTCCCACCTTTTGAGAACTTCCCTAACATGTTGACATAATTTCAGTAAAAATAAAGACAAGTCCCGACAATGTTAAATGAATTTATTTTTAAACTACAAATTTGTTACAATACACATTTTGTAACCAAAATACATTTACATCAAAATATGTACCACAAATATATATAATTTTTTTTTCATCTAACAAGCATCAAAATGTACATTTACAGTTAGAGTTCTACATGCTACCCTCATGAATAGTGCACATTATAAAGATCATGAACAATTTTAAACTAATTGAATTAATAAAGATTGTTTCAGTTTCTTTTTTAGTAACATACTTTAAGGCTATTTGAAGAGTTTATATAAGAACACGTTAAGTGAAACATTAAAAAAAATTTGAGTTTTTTGTATGTATGTTATGGCTGGTTGTGCAAGTATAGAACAATAAATTCATTTACTAAGTTTTTAAATAAAGAATTTTTATGAACAGATTTCATTTGTTAGTGAAAACATTTCCTAGGAGTTTATGTTATTGTTGGTATAAAATACTAGCATAGAACAAAAATTTAGATTTTAAAAACATTTTAGATTTATTTTTCGAAATGCTGTAAGCATCGAACACTAATTTTTTCTGAATTTCTAAATTAATAAATATGAGTTTATAAGAAAGTTTTATTTGTTTGCATACATTCCAAAACTAATTTTCTAATATTCGCTTAACATATTCTTTCACTAAGCTCTTCATTTATTAATAAACATGTTAATTGGTTTTGAATTATTGATATGTTTATACACAGATGAACATAAAGCTGCTACATAAGTGATAATTATCTGCATTTCATAGCAAAATATTAAATACAATATTTCTAAATTATTTGCTTTGGACAAGGACTTTGTTTTTATGGCTAAATAACTATTTTACAACTTATTACTGTTAATATCTATACATTCGTTAATGCAAAATAGGCTTTAGTTTTTTCCACTTAAGGTTAGTTTTTATGAAGTTCAACTGATGTTTATTGACTTTTAATTTGTGCAATTTCACACAGTTCCTGCAAATATTAACCGACTAAAATTCGTGAATTGTTAATATTTAAACATGTTAATACTATTCATTCTAGGGTGAGTTATTTGAATTTTAAACTTCATTTTTCTGAACTAAAATAATGAAATGCACACATTTTACAGATTTATTTCAACAACTTGAAATTTTAAAACTTGAGAAGTCAGAAAGAAATACCAATGTTAAAAAAAAATCAATGTATTTTAAATACAGAGATGAAATACTTTAAAATAACCGCATTCAAATCTTAAAAGACACAAATAAGATAAAACAGTTAAGTTTGAAACTTGAAAAAGCCCCCAATACCCACAATATTCTTTCACACATGAATTGAAATGAATGAAAATTGAATATATGAGGCACATGAAAAATGAATAAAAGCAAGATTTTTTTATAAAACGTTGTGAAATAAGCAGTTTTTATTTTAGTATATATATAAAATAGCTCGTACAGCAGTAGTTAATAGCATAATGCTTTAGAAATTACCTGTAAATGATTGTCATGTTGCGACAAAGTGAGCATAGTTTCAGCCAAATTCTATTTCTAGGCAGTGTTTTGCCAGCAAAAAATGAGTTATAGATGATTTTGGAGAGCCCTTTTGTGGCATAAAATAATACTTTTAGTGAATACTGTCAATTTTATAAATGTTGTACATTCACAACAGTTTCACATTATTAAAGATTTATCCATCTATCAGTAATCAGTGCAAAATTTCCAAAAAATGATTATTCAGTTTTTAAAAAATACATGATCTCATTGTAAAAATACTTCTTCACAGCATTGTTCTGGTTCATAAAAATATGCATTATTCATTGATTTTAAGGCTGTTTTTTTAAGGCTTTGTTGTCACATGAAGTAACGTTTCTTATAAGTGTTGAGAGTTTGTAACAGATATTTATGACTGTTAAGTTAGGTGAATCTTTAGCCAGTGCCCTTATAATTATGAAACTAGTGCAAAAATCCAAATTGAAGAAAAGCCACGGTTTCGTGAATTGGAAAAGTGCTTGGGGTTTAATTTTTCAATATTTCAAACGTGCTGCATTGTCTTAGATCAGAAAAAAAACTTACATTTTATTCATTGATTTAATGCATTTTATCTAATAGGAAAAATCTCGCACAAATCAGTTCTTTATTTTTTTTAAAAAGTTAAATAATTTTTTAAATTTTTTTTTACTATTTTTCTATTTTAATGTTTTAATTGTATGTAATAATATTAAACATGGTTTAAAATTTTAGCTCTTGCTTTAAGTTTAAGGCATTTCTTTTTTTTTAAAATTATTTTCCTTGGCTAGAGTTTAAGAAGAAACTCATTTAATGATTCTCCTTTTTTTGGGGGGGGGGGGGGAATCTCGACAAATAGGCGTTTTTTTTTCTGAAAATATTATTTATTTAAATATTTGTTTTTAAGTCCAACCAATTCTTTTCACATCGACAGTACGCATAGAATAAAATTATACATCTTCTTTGAGTTTAAGGCACTCAATCTGTGGCTTCTTAATTTCCTTCTGTGTAAGAACTTTTGCTTAGGTGGGTATCATTATACATACGGTGATGTCATTATACATACCTTTTCACTGGCAAAACAAAGCCTTGTGTTATGATTGGCTTTAAACTAGACTTATAGACGGTAGCAAAATTAGTATGTTTCTGCTATTGGAGGAATTATGTTCCTGAGATTCAAATATAGTATTCAAAATGTTAAAAAAAGGAAAAAATATTCATTCTAGAAAACATGCATAAAAAATTCATTGGAAGTGAATGCACTGTAATTGGCTGGAAAGACTGGATAGAATTGTTTGTAGGAAATTTTTTTCTAATTAGTTAAAATATTTAAAAAGAAATCAATGACTTAGTTTGAAAATGATTTCTATTTAATTCTAAATGAAATGATTAAGAAGGGAAAATCTCTAATGAGTAAAATTATTCTGAAATAAACAATGTATAATATCTTATTAGTGAAAATGATTTAAAAGGGATTTTCTAATTAGTTAAAATGATTATTAAAAGGAACATTTACTTAATTCTAATAGTAAATATGAATAAAAAATAAACAATGAATTCCCACACACTACGCAAAAGCTAAATAATTTATATTATGTACTAATACTTTTTAACTTTTACATTCTAGAAAGTTTATATCTTAACAAATAACTGTTAGTTTTATAAAAAGTATGTAACTTCAAGAAAATTCTGTATTTAGTTGTATCATAGAAGTGATCTAACATGTAATTGATTGCATTCATTCAACATTATGAATTGCATGAACATGTATTCGAAAGCATATTCTTTAAATATGCAAGCAATGAAATGAAAATGAAAAAAACATCCTAATATGAAATATGCATATTAGATGTTCATTTGCTATTTCAAAAAAATTATTTTTTAATTTATAGCTGCTAGATAATCTATTATATTAGAATATATTTTGTAGTAAATTTAAATGCATATATTACTTATATATAAGAATATTGGTATGAATATTTAACAGTAATTATTGACACTTGTAACACTATATGCAATGTTTCATGAAACAATATTGCAAAAAAATGATGTACCTTTTAGCATACTTTTTAAATTACTACTATATAACGTATTCAAGTATATTTACTTGTAAAATATTTTCCTTTTGATTTTTTTTTAATGAAAATAAATGATAATTTAAGAAAAATAGAAAATAAAGTACTTTTAAAAAGTGAATGAATAACAAAAATATATATTTGTTAGGTTATTGAAAAATTCATGACCTGAGATAGTAAATATATATTATATATTTCATACAGCTATGGTTTATAAGCATATTGAATCCATTATGTTGAGTTCACTATTTCAAAATCAAAAATAAGTTATTTTTTTGTCTACCACTTTGCTATTAAGGAAATATTACAACAAGATAATTAAAACATTCAAAAGTAGAGTTAATACAGATATGACAGAGCTATTAGTTATTTTTAATTGTTTAACAACATCGTTCACTACACTAAGTCAAAAAGAAAAACATGATGAAAGAGAGGTTAAAACACATTTGAAAACATAAATAGTAGCATTCATAGCTTTTTTTTTATACAAGCAATAACTTAATTTTAAAATGAGCACCTTTTTCTAGTTGAGTAAAAATATACTTCAATATATTATATTATTCAATATTTATTATTATGGTTTTAGATATTTTACTCTGAAGGCTTCTTTATGTGCTTAGCAATAAATAGTTCGAATTAATCATTTAATTATTATTAATATTGAATTAAAAACTGCATTTGTGGATGAAGGCGCAAGTACTGTAAGAGGTTATAAAACAAACCGTTCTTAATTTCAGACAGTACTTGCGTGGTTCAAAACAAACATACCAACTCTTTTATTATGTCACTTGCAACGCAACGTCAGAGTTTGACTTGTATTTAGAACTGTACAATAAGGCTGGATTAAGCTTCAGAAGTAGAGCCACGACTCGGATTTCAGGCTCGGAAGTGCTGAATATCCAGTCAATATTTCCAGGAAGGAAAAAAAAGGGAGAGGGTGGGACGTTCATAATACATAAAACTCTGGAAACTATTTACATTGAATGAAAAAAAAGAAAGCTAATGATAGAACGAAAACTCGTGCTATGACTTGGAATCTACAGTTTGGGCACACACTCTGGCATGGACTCTGAGGAACTCAGGTTGGTCTGGAACTTCCATTTTCTTTGTTTCCAGTTCTTCCTGCTACGAGAAGAATAAACAAAGATTAAAATTGAAATGTACTCCAAGTTCAACTACTCCATTGTTAAAATTATATGGAAAAGGCGTGTTTTGGAGCATTGGTGTTTTCTACCTGCTACAGAGTTATAAATTTTACATCTCAGGAAAAACAGAAATAAAATTTATGTTCTAATGTATTTAGTAAAGCTAGTGGGTTCAACTTACTGTGTTCGCTGCAGCTCCCCAAACCCCAAAGATTGACATGCAATCTTTTATGGTTTGCTTTGTAAGCCATGCTCACATGCGTTGAACCCATTTAAAATGTGTTCTATTATTAAGATTTTAATTTTTATAATTAAAGTTTTTATAACTATTTCCTCTTCAAAAAATTAAAAATTTTACTCAATAAGTTACTAAAGTAAAAAATAAACTGAAATAAATGACATGCAATAGAAAAACTTGCAAACACAAATAAGAATAATCATGCTTTTGCATGTATAAAACAACATGTATGACGGGATATGTCTTATGCATTCTTTCAATGCATAGGACTGCATAACTCGTATCACTTGCATAGTCTTTTATAATTATCATCAATGCTTTCTTTTGCTCATTGCCCACATTTTTAAAATTTTATTTAAAAAGGCTAACAGTGCAATTAATGCTCATTTTTAAAATTTTTGAAGCAATAACAATTTATAAGATTATTATTATTGAATTTGCATAAGCATAATTAAAATATAGTATAAAGCACTTAATTTGTTGATTTGAATTATTTACTTTTATCCTTTCTATTCTGTTTAAGAAAAAGAAATTTAGTCTTTTTTAAGTTTCAAAATTAGTTACTAAGTTCATCAACAGATGATAGCTAATAGAGAAAAACAATATTTTCAAAATAACCACTCTTTGCAGTAGAAACTATGCGCAGTCTGATATGGATAATAAGAATATTTCAGTTAGAATCAGGAATTAACAAGCAGCAGCAGAAAACATTGTTTTACAGTTCATTCATGGCGAACTTGTAACTAATATTCAAATAAATAGTGAGATATTTTTTGAAACACATCTGTAGAGTAAAAGGCTGCTTACCAGTTTGAGTTTGTTGGCTTGTTCCTCCAACTTCCTCTCCAGAGCAGATTTCTTCTGTATCTTTTCTTCTTCCAACTCCTTTTTCTTCTGATCCTCTTTGAACTTATCAAAAGCTTTGTGAAGCTCAGTCTTCTGACCTATCACACTCTTTCCACTAGAAAAAAAAATGTAATATTTAAATTTCAATGAAACAATTTTTTTTTTTTAACTGCAGCTGTATGATTAAATGTTTTAAAACAGCTAGATACAGAAACTTCATACTTTTTTAGAGTATTGGGTTGGCAAGAAAAGAATTCGGTTTATTAATGTGAAATAAACTCAAGTTTTTTTCACGCAAAAAATAAAATTTAATCAGTTAAATATCTTCCATTTTGTTCGATGACTTTTTGACATTCCGCGCTCTCGTAGAATTTCGGGTCCTTGTCAACAAAATCATGTGCGATTGGAGGTCATCGCTATTAACTGAAACTTTTACCATTAAAAAAAAACTTGAAATTAATGATAATCTGATTATGCAAGGTCGGGGCTATATGAGGGATCAAAAAAGAATTGTGTTCTACGACGACTAAGCGAAGCCTCACACATCTTCATACGAAACTACCCCATATAGCTTCAACCGTGCACCATCGGATTATCATTCATTTTCCAAGTTTACAAAACATTTAAAATGGTAAAATTTCATTCGCATGTGGTTTTTTTTGTAGATAAGGACCCGAAATCTTTGAGCACGGGATCATGAAGTTTTACCTGAAAGATGGCAAAAAAGTCATCAACAAAAATGAAGACATTTGTGACTGATTAAAGTTTATTTTTTCTAATGAAAAAATGTGAATTTTATTTCACACTAAGAAACCAAAATTACATCCTTGCCAATCCAATAATATATATTATCACAAATGTTTCTCAACTCCTAATTTAGAGGGTGCTTAGGGCAAAATTTTTTATTCCATCAGCAATAGAGATGTCCGAACTACGAAGTTGGACTAGATCAGACAATCTTTAGTAAGCCTTCCATTGTAGGTGTCTTCTGGTATTTTAATGACAGCAAATGCTTTTCACCAATTAGTCCTGCTTCCTGAACAAGAAAATCTTGAAGAAAGGGTGGTCAAATGACGTCGTAGACATTTTAAATTTAAACAATGAATTACATTTTATTTTAATCCAGCAAATAAATTATCATTGACACAAGCTAAAATAAAATTAGAATTCTTGTTGCAACGAAAATTCTAACTTTAGTTAAACTTAGCAAATTTGATTAATCTTTTCTTTAGGTAAGATAGAACAAAATACTTGAGTATTAAAAAAAGTTCTGTATTCGAAGATTATTATTATTTTTTGTAGAAGATGGGAGGGTTGAGCAGGAACTTAAAAAAAAAAAATGTGTTAAAGTCTGAAATGTTAAAGTAAAAAGTTTTCCGTAAATTATTTGTTTATTTATTGAAGGAAAATAGTTACAAAACAGATGGCATATCAACGGCCAACCATGTGAAGGTTGCAACAGAAAATTCAACTGATGTTTAAACTTGATGTAAATCGTTGGATGAAATGAGGGTTTATCCAACAATGATCTAATTCAATAGATAATTCTGAGAATTTGTTTTCTTCGGTTTCTTGTAAAAATTATTTACGCGTCTATTTAGAAAATGTAAATATTAGGTGATCTAACCAAAAATGTAGCAGGCAACAACTGCGAGGTTAGCCATCTAAAAACAATAATTTTTCGCACTTACAACAACTTAGAAATTGATGTTTTATTGCAGTCGAGAGTAGCTATGCTTATGGGTTATAAGCAATAGCTTTTACACACCAGGACTTACTTGGTCTTTTTTTTTATATATAATTTATTTCGCACATTTGAAGCAGTTAAGTGGAAAAAAAAACTATTTTAAATTCAATTAGAGAATAATTTTTTTTTTACATACAACATAATGTGACCAATTTATAGTACAGACTCAACTAAATTTACCATTCTTCCACTTTAGTAGCGGTGTAGGTCCATTTGCCTTCAAAAATGTCTGTTTTCGGGCAATTATAGTAAAATGTAACAAATGATAATTTCAGAGCAGTACTGGAATGAATTGGAGAAGTGAAGAGGTTTAGAGTTTAGTTAGGACTTAAGTTTAAAAATATCTGTTACTAGTAGGAATATTCATCAATCTACTGTGTTTCAGGATTATACCAGTTCTCTAATTCTGAAATTCGAATCTCTTTGATTACTCTTTGAAAGAAAATTTTTATTTTAATACATTTATTGTGCTTAGATTAGTAGCATAAATCGAAAAACTTTCGTACCAAATAAAACGCATGGTTATTCTGTATTTTCATAATGCTATTCTCATTACTGCTGTGAGATTGCAACTGCTATTCATCACTGTTAGGTCAAATTTAATCTATTGTTAGACAGCGTTCTTTTTTGCTTATTCTGAAAATGGCGCAAAACTTTAATATGAAAAGCCACAGTTTCATGAAAATGAAGAGCGTTCCGATTTCCTAACATTTTAAAAAAATTATAAAAATATGCAAAAATGAAGAAAAAAAAGCTGTCTAAAAAGTTGCATTTTTCGGGACATAAAAATTTTTAATAATTACGAATTATTCATTTATTTTGATAATTTTCATTAAGGCTGAAAAATCTCTACAAATTGGTGATTTTTAAAAAAGTGAAATAACTTTGTCCGTTATAAAGCCTTGTTAATTCAAGTTTATGTATAGTTCAAAATTAAATCTTTGTCTGAGGTCTTATTATTATGTTGTATATTATTTTTATTTTCCTTGGCAAAAGAGTTTTGAAAATTACTGTTATTAAAATAAATAAAGCTCACATCTTTTGGTTAAAGAGCAGCTCTCTATGTAAGTTCTGTCTTTCTGAGGATTCCATGCAAGGGTTTTGAGGTTTCTTGGGAATGACAAGGCCATCTTCTGAGAATCGAACTGCGCCATTATTCGAACAAAGCCGAGAGTTTCTTTTTTCTGACTCTTCAGAATCCCCGTAATCTGGCTCTGGAATCATACCTGTTGTTAAAAAGAAATAGAAATATTAATTTCTGAACTCATTTTTAAAAAATGAAAACATAGACAAGAAATTATCATCATAATAATTCGCTATAATCATAATAATTCCATGTAAACTCGTATCACGCTATGAGTCAGTTCATACGAAATTAAGATCTGAAACACTTGAATCGAATCACTGTTTTTTATTCGAACATCAATTACTCCAAACAGGTAGATTTTCTAGGAAGAAAGACGATTAAAAAAAATTACTTATCTCGGAATAAAATGGATATAAATTACAAACTCCATGAGTTATAAAATATTGACGAGTTTGACCGGGATAACCTGGTTGGTAGGGCGTTGGGCCCACGTCCAAGTGGTCGTGAGTTCAATCTCCGCCGGCCGGTATAGTAAATGGTAACTGGTGCACATTAAATCTGTCGGAACACAAAGTCCTCCAAGTTCCCATAACAAATCAATACCTCGGGATACTGAATTGGAGATTTTTTTAACCATCATTGAACTGCCGGTTCAAATCCGCGGATTTGTAATTTTGAATCCAATCCAGATGACAAGGGAACTCCTGGATCAATTATTGGGAGAAATTTGCCTTTGTGGGGAACTTTTTGATGGAACTAACCCGCATTTGCGTTACATGGTGAGGAATCTCCCACGGTTAGCTTGGCGGCATAGGAACTCTAAGCCATTATCCGTCTACCACTGAGGTTATTTCACGTCAGCACTGTGGGTCCGTACAAGCTGGATGCGGAATTCGTATCGACCAGCCATCGCTTTGATTCGAACCTGTTCACCGCATTGGAAGGAGAACGGTCTATCCTCTGAGCCGTCGCGGCTCTGAATTGGAGATTGATCGTTCTCTGGTTCAGGTGAAAATTTCGATCTGTGGATGTATGAATGGGTCCTTCCTTTAAAACGAGCTGTAGCGTCTGCGTGGCTGAAGTTGATTCTTGGACATAGATGGCGCCACTGAAAATCAACAAATGCACACACCGTCTTAAATTCGCTTGATTTCACCAAGCGGGCCTTCCGGTATTTGGCAAGAGGATTAGAAACATGTTGCCAAGTATTATTCATTTCACGAGTTCATTTAGAAAGAAAGTACAATAGATTTAAAACTAGAGAGGATAAAAATTCACACATGCGCAATTCACATAACTTTTAACATATATCAGTAAAATGCTTGTAAAAAAATATGCTTACATTATATGAAATATGCTATCATTGAATAATATTTAAGCAATAAAGAAAAACAAAACGCCACTGAAATATGTCGAATTATCAGTGAAGGCGGGGCAATACAGAACAACAAATGTGGTAATGTATTAAGTTTGAAATCCAATAAAAGTCGGCACTTTAGTTAATGTCGATGATTTCAAAATCGCTCTTTTGTGTGTCCAATATATTTGATAAATACTATCACTTTATACTAACAAATGTTGACATTCTGGTGAATGTTGGTTTTAAAAAATACTATTTCTCACTTACAACATTACTATTCTGGGGATGGGTAATGTTGACTTTTATCGGTATAAAATGAGAAATATTTATATAAGTAGCATATTTAACACTAATCATTCGCGTGTACTGAATGTCGATGATCTTCTTCGGTTTTACTTAAAAATAATGAAATTCAAAAAAAATTATTGGGCATAAACTAAAACTGACGATGTGACTGTTGATAATCACCAATATTAGTTTTTTATATTTAAACATTTGCAAAATAAGAAAACGAACTACCCTGAATAACTTTTGATTAACTAACTGATCAGATCTTCCCGTTCTAGGACTCATTTTTAATGGTTTAAGGGGTTGACCTCAAATATGTTTATTAATTTCAGCAAACGATTTATTAAGTTACCAAATCAGGCACACACACGTAGTTTCTCTGAATAAAGATACCCTTTTTTCCACGGATTCCGATTTTTGACCCCAAAAATATAGGAGGTAGCCGCAAACCTTTTTTTTGACGGATAAGGATTTCTGACTACCAAACTGTAAGGGGTAACCGCAATGTTAATTTTGCTTTTTGCCATATCTCGAGAATTTATAAGCGAAATAAAAAAAAAAAATATTTGCGCACAATTACAAAATTTGTTTATTTAAAGATAAACCCAGGCAAAAATAACTTTTAGTAAATATTTATTATTTTCTTTAACGATAGTCAAAAAATTTTGAATTGTATAGTATATAATTTTTAAATCATTTAAAGAATGCAATTTTACAAGGCAAAATAAAAAGGTTGAGCGAAATCGGCCGAATAGTTCCTGAGAAATTAAATTTTAAAAATATTACTTTTTTAAGGCAAATTTTGCAATAACATTCGTTCTTTTTTCACTTGATTTTGTTGTTTTTTAAATACTAAGTAAAATAATAATGAACATCGAAGTTCATTTGCTTCGATTTTGTTATGGGTGTTGTAAAAAGGATTGCTTGATATAACGAGTTATCGGCAATAAGTTTAAAACAAATAATTTTGATTTCATTAATTGACTAAATAATATTATTTTGAATCGGTAACTTGTTGAAAGAAGATATTGAGTAAGTGTGACAATAAAATTTCGAAATCAACAATTTCATTTAAAATTTCACAGCTATTAAGGATTGCATTGTTTGAATTTCATTGTTTTTTTTTGTGTTCGAATTTAGCCATAGAACTTATTTGTCCATGGAATTGGAGGCTATTTTTTACCAAAGAAAGCACACCAAATTGTTGCACTAATCGAAGAAAAAAAATGCTATTTACATATATCGGTTGGAAGTAGGCATAGTTTGTCTACCNATAAATTCTATCACTTTATACTGACAAATGTTGACATTCTGGTGAATGTTAGTTTTAAAAAATATTATTTCTCAAATCTTTTTTTGACGGATAAGGATTTCTGACTACGGAACTGTAAGGGGTAACCGCAATGCTAATTTTGATTTTTGCCATATCTCGAGAATTTATAAGCGAAATAAAAAAAAAATTGCGCACAATTACAAAATTTGTTTATTTAAAGATAAACCCAGGCAAAAATAACGTTTAGTAAATATTTATTATTTTTTTTAACGATAGTCAAAAAACTTTGAATTGTATAGTATATAATTTTTAAATCATTTAAAGAATGCAATTTTACAAGGCAAAATAAAAAGGTTGAGCGAAATCGGCCGAATAGTTCCTGAGAAATTAAATTTTAAAAATATGACTTTTTTAAGGCAAATTTTGCAATAACATTCGTTCTTTTTTCACTTGATTTTGTTGTTTTTTAAATACTAAGTAAAATAATAATGAACATCGAAGTTCATTTGCTTCGATTTTGTTATGGGTGTTGTAAAAAGGATTGCTTGATATAACGAGTTATCGGCAATAAGTTTAAAACAAATAATTTTGATTTCATTAATTGACTAAATAATATTATTTTGAATCGGTAACTTGTTGAAAGAAGATATTGAGTAAGTGTGACAATAAAATTTCGAAATCAACAATTTCATTTAAAATTTCACAGCTATTAAGGATTGCATTGTTTGAATTTCATTGTTTTTTTTTGTGTTCGAATTTAGCCATAGAACTTATTTGTCCATGGAATTGGAGGCTATTTTTTACCAAAGAAAGCACACCAAATTGTTGCACTAATCGAAGAAAAAAAATGCTATTTACATATATCGGTTGGAAGTAGGCATAGTTTGTCTACCGAAAGAACTCCCCTCGCCATGAAGTCTAAGGTCGTCTGTTGCTATGGAAACTAGAAATGGCGCACTAAGAGGGAGTTCCTATCTCTCTCTGACCCGAGCCTAAGCCTGTCTTAAACCAACACCCTTACTTGAAATGGTTTAACCTCCTATAACCATAGTCACCGCCACTACTCCAGACGAATGGCTAGGGTAGTTCTTTAGATAGACAATATTCGCGCATGTGTGTGTTAATCTTCAGTCTAAATTTGCAATTTCATCATTAGGTAAATTCTTAAAAATATATAATTTCAAGACAACCATGTAAACGAAACCTAATATATATAAGAATGATAAGTTTCTCTCACACACCCTCTTTCCCCTCACATCAAATGTTATCGAGTAATCCAAATATTAGATAAGAACTTATCTTTTCGATCCACCCCGTCACTGAAATAAGGGGAGCACAATAAAGACTTAAGTAAAGGCAGTGACAGATAAATCACAGAAAATAACAATCTGAGCTGCTCTCGATTAGAAACACAAACAGATAGCAGAACTTCAGTGTTTATACACAGTCAACTTCCCTCTTTTTTTATTTGTTTCTTGAGAATATTATATTGGACAGATTTCTTAAGAAAGGAAACAGCATTACTTCCTTTCCAACGGTTTTAGTGAAGAAACTGTATTATCACTACACATTTTTGTTTTTTCAAAGGAAATTTAAGTAATAAAGTAAAACGAAAACTTCAAAAACTACGTTATTCAAGTAGACAAATATTTCATTTTTTTGATGGACGTAAAACGAAAAATGTGGGGCGCATCACTTTTGAAGGACGTGGGGAGGGATTTTTGGTGATAATAGCTGTTCATAACCAAAATTACGAACTCAACACTTCAGGTCTGAAAAAAAAAAAGATTTCTCCTTTTAAATTGATTTGAAAAACTGAAAGATTTCTTATCATATTTTAAGATTTTCGTTATTTTTTCGTATATCTCGAAGAGTTGCATATGCGCACTTTAGTTAGTTGGAAAGTGGTCGAATTTTCGACTAATGACTTATTCCCTGAGCGATAAATTCTACTTATAACGCTCAGGAAATGATAGCAGCTCACTCTGTCCTCCGGTACTAAGCTGTAGAAATAAATATACTAGTTGGTCAAACAGTGGTCTAAATTTCGATTATAAGATTCTCCCACAATCACGAAAGCAAAGTAATAAAAACAGGTACTTTGGGATTATCCCGTCGACCAGTCAACCCTCGATAAATGCTCAAATCCTTTAGCGCCATCATAATGAAAAGCAATTTTCAAAATAAACGTTTTAAACACATTAAATTTAATCAATCAAATCAAATAATAATAATAAAATGATAACAAAAAAAACGTAAGTGTAAAAATACGAAATAAAGTGTAATAAAAAGAATCAAAAAGTAAAAACCTCTAATTTTTTTATTTTTATAATTACACATTGAATTATTCTTGAATCTAACCATATATAACTCGCGTAGTCAAGAATTGCACAGTAAATATGATAAAATTTGCGGCTATTGGTGCATAAGCTACCTTTTAGCGATAGTAACTGGTTTGGCGAAAATGGGAGACGAGATAATCACAAAGTACCTAAAAGCACAATTAATACTAGCGGTAGAGACTAGTTTGAAAAATACTAATTAATGTATTTCACATTTATGCTAAATTTTATACCCTTAATATTATAAACAACTAAGTAACCATACGACCTCTAAAAAAACAGGTATAGCGAAAGCAGTCTCTATCATAAAAATTACAATAAAAGAAAAATCATAAGTCATAATTCTGTATAAATCATAATTTCTTAGAATTATCGAATTCACTATTTAACTCCTTCAAAAATCTTCAATGCTTACTTTATCATTTAAGAAAAGAAAATCTGAATTGAAAACTCCCGCTGTTACTTTGCATATCACTTTAAGAAGTAACATGTTATTTTCAAAAACAAATACGATGCTGTAACGGATCCAAAATATCTGTTAAATAAAATATTAGTGATCTCTAGCATCCATTCCAAAGAGGGAGGAAGATTCAATTACCAGACTCCCTCAGGAGTAAAAGGTCCCCTTTATTACATCTCATGGGCAGGAGGAGGAAGTAATTACCTCCAGAAAGTCGTATGGTAGAGGGAGGTCAAAATTAAGACATTCCACTAGATTTTTCATAAAAAGAAGTTTGTTGGTTTCACGATAACAGGTGGAATCTAAAATACGTGAACTTGGGTCAAGGTCTTCCTTGCCTGAAGATTCATTGAATTCTGGTGAGAATTCACGAAAACTTTTTCACATATCTCCCCGAGTCGACGATCGTTTAATGATTTCATTTACGCTATGGGAGAAATTCCAAAGAAGTTTTCCTCTAATGAATATGTTTACGATTTCAAATGATTAAATTAAACATTTTTGTTGGAACATTATTATTATTTTGAAATGAAACGTTAAAGTGAAGTGGAATGTACATTCTAGGAAAAAACAGGAAAACAAAAAAACAAAATTTAAATGACAGTCGACGTGTTTCAAGCGCATCAAAAATAGACTCCCATTTTTAAGACTTGACAGACGTGGATGCAACAAAACAAAAATATTTCATTTTTGTTCAAAATATAATAATCTGAAATAATCAACCTTCTTTCGAAGGAACCTAAACTTTATAAATAAAGTTTACGATAATTGTGAACGTTATCACCTACAAATGACTATATTAAAAATATTTAATTACAGAAACGAAGAGTTTTCATCGTTTTATAATTAATAATCTTAAATATAGGTTTATGTCTGACAGTTAAATTTAGTTCTTTTGTTAAGTCTAGTCTAGATATTTGTTTCTTATGTATTTGCATAAACTGAAAATCATTAAAGTAAGCCGAATTATGGTTTTCTTCGAAATGAAAACTTAAAAAGAACTGCTATTAACGTTGAAAATGGTTATTTTTGTAAGATATTTCCTTATAAAAGAATTTAGTTATTTTGATTTGAAAAACGCGATAGAAAATACCAATGCAATATTTAATAAATGCTTATTTTTTCATAGTTTGTTCAATACATTGTTATTAGAAATATTAAAAAATGCCATTTCTATTTCATTGGCATTTTACGTGAAATAATTTCATGAAGACAACCGTGAGATTAAATAAGTTATGATTTATTAGTTGGATCTAAATATAATCAGAGGTTTCAAGACTCATCACTGGTTTTTAAAAAGTACTAACTCGTGGAACTATTTTAACTCTCTCACAGAACACCATTTAGGAACCGCTGCCCTAAACGATATCATGGTTTACTACGCCTCCAAGGATCCAAAACTTAACATCAGGAGTTTCTTTACTAGCTAGGGGCCCCAAATTCACTTCTTCACTAAATCCAAAGGTAAAAGACCCAATCAGCAGTAACGTCGTTTACCAGGAAGTGGGCTATTTCCTTCCAACTATAGGAATTTTAGAGAAATTATACATTATCCAATGTTTTGGGGGATCATTTTAAGCATTTTTCAAGGCATTTTGATCTCGCATGCCTCCTGGCAATTTTAATGATTCATTTATTTGGCCACTTCTGTGAAAGTTTGAAATAACAAATATGACAGCTAGTTTATGATATCAACATACCTGAGGTTTGAAATGCGCACAAATTTTCGTTTCAGTACTAGACAGCAAAGCTCCTAAGTTAGGCACTTCATTGTAGTTTTTAACACACCAATTTCATAACACTAATTGCAATTAAAAAGTTCAATTTTACAATAAACATCAGTTATTGTGTTTCTTTTCATTAAAATTTTTAAAGATTCACAGAATAAGTTTTAAGTACAATAATTGTAACAAAATACGGTGAGCCAAGTACCAGGTATGTCAGGGACGCAACAGCGTATAGGATGGGTGATGTTAGCGGGACGCAGTTCGAGAACCCTTGCTCCAGAAGACAACTTTCAATCTATTATTATTTTTTTTAATTTATTCAAAAAATCTATCCCATTTTTATGTTTAACCTTCGTGAATTACATCAGTGATTAATAAACAAATAAATACATTTTTTAAATATTTATATCTGAAACAAAATAACGATTGTTTGCATTCTAGATATAATAGATTATAAAATAATATTTTAGATATGAAATAAATCTGAGTTTTTTTCCACGAATGTGTAAGTTTTAGAAACTTGGAACTTTTGAGGGGTCTAAACCTCCTTATGAGAATTTATAGCAGGAGCTTTATCTTCCTCAAGGAGTCAAAGACGGCGAACACAGTAAATCGCAAGCGATTAATATTTTTTATAATTCCTAAACTTTCCAGTTCAGGGGTCCCCAAATGCCCTACCGTTCCATGGAATAAGTGAATAGATTCCAAGAGTTCGAACTTTTTTTTTTTTTTTTGAAACCTATAGTTAGACTTAAATCCAAACAATAATCCATTATTTACTTAATATTTTTGTTGCCTTTACAAACTTTAAAGGAAAATGTCAAAAAAAAAAAGGAAAAGAAATAGTACATTTAAAAAAAATTCATTATTTTTCAAATAACAATGCATTGAATAAACTATGTAAAGGACATGCTTTTATAAAAATATTGTATTTTTACATCCATACGCGCTTTTCAAACCAAAATAAATTTACTAGATTGTTAATATGTTTATCCCTACTTGCAATGCTACGTTATACTAGCTGTTTTTAACGTCTATCATTTAGGGTTCTTTTTAGTTTTAATTTCAACGAAAATCATAATTCGGCATTCATTTCTTTTCAGATAATCAATATACACCAAAAACAAATTCTTACCAAAATTAGATTCAGCTGCAGGTCTGAATTCAACTGACGGATATAAAGCATAATTTAAAATTATTAACGACAAAGCGATGAAAAAATGCTTTATTTTGAAAATATTTAAAAAGGAAAGAATGGTAATCTTTTATAGGTTAATACATTCAAAATTGTCTTTATATACTTGTTATAAAGTTATGGTTCCGTCGAAGAATCTTGATCATTTAGGGTTCCATAACCGAAAAAAATTGAAAACTGTTGTTTTAGTTGATGCTTCTTTTCTTTTTACATCAGATTAGCATGAGTTAATTTTAAAATTACTCTATCCCCCTGTGGCAGAACTTTTTGGAGCTTTCTGCGACAATTCTCTTTAGTACTAATACCTTTCCGAGAGACATTTTTAATAGTTGCAAATTTATATATGTTACTAATTTAAAGTAAAAGAAGCGTTTTCTGTTAAAAAGCCTTTATGTATAGACCAGAACAGTATATATTTTTTTAAATTATAAATATAAGAATTTTTAAAAAAAATCTAAATATATGAGAATACATGTTCTAATAAGATTGGCGATATTCTCCTGTTCTAAAAAATATTTGTTTGGTTAACCTTTTTTAAATTTTTGCTATTTGGAAATTACTTTTTTTAACATCAATCTGAAATTGTAGCTAAAGCCAATCATTGCGGAATTTTTTTTATTCTCAAAAGAAAGTAGCAAAAAAGAAAAAAAAATCACGAGCGTTTTTTTCCACCTCCGATATGTGAGAAAGGTATTTTTTTGAATACAATTCTGCGGAAAGGGGAAAGTTCAGTAGAAAAAAAATATTTCGAAAAATTCTACAGATAAATAAGCCCAAACTTCTTAGCTTCCCAAATAAAAAAATCTTTCTGCAAGAACTCTGTAATGTTCTGCGACAAAGTCGCCGTGTCGCCACAATTTTGCCACGGGGCGCTATCCTAATAATCGAATGTAACCATATTTTCAGAAATTTCTAGAATTTTCTAAGAAAAGGTAACTATTTTAGAATAAAATATAAACACGATACTCACAAGGTGGCTCAGAATAAGCTCTGTACCTGTCCGATCGGAAATCCATCGATTCTTTTCGCAAAACTCGGTGAAGTAGGGAAAGTTAAATTAAATATCCAGGTCAAATAATTGGCAGACGGGGTTGAGACCTTATAAGAAGACGATGCAACTAAATAATAATCACCTGCGGCGATATTTCTATAATCAGATGAAACACTTCATTTTTCTTCAAAACGAAGTGTTCAGGGTTCGCTTATGATAAGGTAAGAGTGGATGGAACTTTTTTTTTAGACGTCAAAAAACCTCGACGATAAATAGATTGATAAAAATAATGACAAAACGTTGATAACATAGCTCACCATATGTGCAGGTTTCCTGCAGCCCATTGTTCCTGTGTTAGGGTAGCTAATTTTGTTTTCATACAAGTTAGGGCGGCTAATTTATACAAATACACTGATGAATAATAAAGAAAAATAAATTTAAAAAAAAAAACTTCAGCTTACAAAAATAAGCCGATAATTAAAAATATATTAATTAGGTCCGATAATTAATTAATTTGAAATCATAATTAATAAGATTAATCTTCGTAATTTTTATGAAATTTTATTAAGTAGTTAAAATACACGAACTAAAGCTTATAAAGCTCAATTACAAGAAAATAAACATTATGAAGTAATTACATGGAGTAAGCACGAACATATTTTACACTGATAATATGCATGTATTTTACTTGAAACATATGTAAAATTAAAAAAAAGTATAAATTTTTTTTAAAAATTATGCATAAATTTTTTTACACATCTCCTTTTTTCAATCAAAAGGAACGATTTATGCCATAAAAACATTTATAATAAGTCTAGAAGGGATAGAAAATTTTGCGAATGAGATTGAAAAAAAAATATTTTACTTTTAGAGTAGAAGCATTTCTTTAAACCAAATAACCATTACCGTTTTTTCTGGGGTTCGTTGTGTTACTATTTTTTCTAATATATTTAAAAACTTTTAATTTGAAAGGTATTTCAAAAATTACTAAATATAGTTAAATATTAGTGAAAAATATACAATACATCAAAAAAAAATTCTGATACTCCCAATATACATAATATATATTAACATACCTCTTTTAAACTTAAAGAGCGATAATAAATTAGAACCTCTAATATCATTTGTACATTAAATTCGATCAAATGATAAATACAAACTCTCCGTATGCTGCATTACTTTCACTTAAAAGCTAAGAAGTTTGTTCTTTTTATAAACACTATAAAACATGGGGTAGCTGGCTCGATTCCCACCGTAATTCCGTGTGTATCCGTTTATCTATCTTTTTAATATGAGCTATTTATTTTTCAATTCAAGAAGGGCTTAAAAGCCATTTTTTTTTGTATTCAGCACATATGACTGCAGATTTATATAGTAGTAAATTTATTTACGTCGCACTAGGGCTGCACAAAGTGCGCTGTTGGCGACGGGTCTGGGAAACAACCCTGGGTATGACCCGAAGACAATCTTCTGAAGAGGGGAAGGCTCCTTGGTAGCCCGACGTCCGTAGGGCGAAGTCTAGCACTTTACAGTAGAATAGTTAGTTTACCGAGGATTGATACCGCAGGTAGATCAGAGTGTTCACCCACCCGCTCACTGATTGCTGCCAGTGACGCTTGACTTCGTTGTTCTAAGTGTCTTTAAGATCAGTCCACTGTGGGACGCAGATTGATGGTACGTTTACGAATACCTTCCTTGTAGACCGAGGTGGCCAATAGACTTAGGTTCCGAATTTAGGATTCATGTTCGTAAGCAATAATCATAATAAAAAAGAAATTTTAAAAAATATATTGTTGTTAGGTATATAAATTGTTAAAAATATATTGTTGTTAGGTATATAAATTGTTAAAAATATATTGTTATTAGCTAAGGAACAATACGCGTTGTAAATGATTAGACTGTCAAATTTTAAGGAATATTGTAACGATAATGTTAATTATTCTTGATGTAATAATTATTTTTCTGTATGTTGCAAGAAATACAAAACATTTTAAAATTGGAATTTGAGAAGATGTTGTTGTTGTTGTTCATTTACGTCGCACTAGAGCTGCACAATGGGCTATTGGCGACGGTCTGGGAAACATCTCGGAGGATGATCCGAAGACATGCCATCACAATTTTGATCCTCTGCGGAGGGGATGGCACCCCCGCTTCGGTAGCCCGACGACCTGCGCGAAGTCGAGCACTTTACGGTAGCACAGTTTAACGAGGATCAATACCGCACACCCTCGGCCCCTACGCAGACTGATCCAAGTGGTCACCCACCCGCACACTGACCGTAGCCAGTGATGCTTGACTTCGGTGATCTGCTGGGAACCGTGTCTTAACGATCAGTCCACTGCGGGACTGAATTTGAGAAGAAAAAAATATAGTTATAAACTATATTTTTTAAAGTGGACAAAAAATGAGAAATTAAGTTTATTTTTTCCAGATCAAAAACTGAAAAAGCATGTCTCCTAATTTTTTAAAAATAAGTGGAGGGATATTTTGGTGGTGATATAAATTCATTACGAAAGTCATGCCCCCTTCCCCCCTATCATATTTCATTTTACGTCTGCCAAAAAATAAAGCCATTTTCTTATAAGCTTACTTGAAAAACTAATTTTTCAAAATTTTTATATGTTAGTATGTTAGTTTATGTCATAAAGTGAGCAAAATTATGAGTACAAAAATAAAGAGATAATTTTTGCTTGCAGCAACTAGGAAACGATTGTATAGCTTGTATTGACATAAGGTACAAATCTCCAATTGAATAAAGAATACTCTAACTAGTAGGAAAATTGTCGAAATTTCGGTTTGACGATCAATTCTATTCGGTTAACAAAATTACTAAAAAATCTACCAGTAGAAGCAAAAATTGAAACTTTTATTGTTATCAGGTACAAGACTCCAGATGAGATTTAAGTACTCTAGCTAGTCGGAAGAAGACGCAATTTCTTTCAAAATTTCCACCCTCCCAAACAGAAAACGAATTGACTAACACCAAGTAAAAATTAAGAATAAAACTATAGAAACGCGAATTAATAAGAGGCTTAAAATAGTAAGGAATTACAAAATGTAACGATTGTATCGAACCTGTACAGAATGTAAAATGGTGGCAAAAAAAAAAAAAAATAATAATCGTAAGGAATAAATTTAAATAAAACCTCTGCTCGCACACAAGTAAAAAACGTGTGTGCAAGAGTTTAACTGTGAAACAATAACATAAATACCATCCGCGTATGCATATTAAAATTTGTATATAGATTATGGTTCTCCTAATTTACCGAAGTTTCAGCAAATTAAAGTTTTGAATTCCTCAAAGTCTCGGATCATATTGAATCGGATGTATTGAATTTCGATAACCAAAGAGCACTGGAAACTAGAATTAAAATACCATCCGTTAATGTAAATAGAAGTTAAGGGTTTCACTTTCTGAAGTTTTAGTGACTTCTGTTCCACAAATTCTCGGAAACGTAAAGTATCGGAGGTATTGAATTTCGACAACCAAACATTACTGGAAACTAAAACTAAAATACCATCCGCTTTTGTAAATAGAAGTTAAGGGTTTCAATTACCGAAGGTTTCGTGAAATAAAGATTTCTGTTCCTCAAAGTCTTTGGACATATTGAATAAGATTAATTGCAAATTGAAAGTCAAACATTACTAGAAACTAGAACTAAAATACCATCCGTTTATGTAAATTGAAGTTAAGGGTTTCAATTACCGAAGGTTTTGTGAACTAAAGATTTCTGTTCCACAAAATCTCAGAACATATTGGAAAAGATTAATTGCATTTTGGCAGCCAAACATTACTAGAAACTAGAACTGAAATACCATCCGTTTATGTAAATAGAAGTTGAGAGTTTCACTTACCGAAGTTTTTGTGAATTAAAGAGTTCTGTTCCTCAAAGTCTTTGAACGAATTGAATCGGATGTATTGCATTTCGATAACCAAACAAGACACTATAGTTTTTCAACACAAGACGAGTGCAGCACGACACGAGGATTGATCTTGAAGAGATGCATGCAGGTGCTTTGTGCGAAATGAATTTCGAAACGTGAGATAAAAGACCGACAAGAAATATGGATCAAGAACATTTCCCCCTTCCCCCGCTTCTTCAGGTAAATATGTTTGACCAAGACGTTTCCATTTCATGGTCAGATCCATCTCCAGATATCCAACACAAACAAATGAAGGAGAAGAAAAAAAAGACTCATTCACACATGTTAGTCACAATCCTGAGTCCGCCAATAAACCTTGTTTAAATATAAAATTGATGCTTTAGAAAAACACTAAATTTGAGTTTCGATTACCTTATCGACGCATATTAAAAATGTTCTGCAAACATACATTGAACTACGTATCCTTGATTTTTGTTCTGCTGACTAAGTATCCTTGTTTTTATGACTGTGACCTTTGAAATCGTTTACAAGACAGTGGTCCGCGGGCCACAAAACATTTGACACACTCATAGAAAGCATACGCGAATTGTGGACCTAGATGGTTTGAAATATATACGTAGAACCAACAGAAATATTTTGTACTTAAAAAATTTTGTTATGGATAAACTCTTAAAATTGGATAAAAAGAACTGTGGATACCCCCAACTAATGTAATTAAGTTCTATATAATATCATTGAGTTAATTATATGTTATTAATAAATTTACTTCTTTGTTAACTCAATTTATATTTTTACCAATGTGCAAATTCAATTCGGGCAAATCCGTGGCTAAAAATCTGGGTAAATCAAGCAAATCAAGTTTCTCTTTTTTTTAAAAAAATAAATGTTAATTTTCTAATATCATTAAAATTGTATAATAAAACATCAACCTTATTAATTATAAACTTCAAATTCTCCAGTATAATATTATTACCTAGCGAACATTCATTTTAGTGCCAATCCAAGGTAATCAACTAATCANCACCCAATAAAACCCGGGAGGGTTTTTTCAAAGTGGGCCCACTTGGCGAACCCTGGTTCTTTTGAAATCTGTACTCGTTTTAGATAATGTTTTGTGATTTATTCTGTATTTTTCTAAGATTTTATTTTCTGTTTTTTGCTCGATATGTTTTATTTTAAATATTTTTTACTTAATGTGTTATAGTTTCTTTTAAATTTTTTGGGTGATTCTCACACTATTATGTTCACATATTTTGCTATGGCTATATTAATAGAATGTTAGAAAGCACTTCTTTTTGCGGATATAACCGTGTGAGCTGATAACGAGGTTATATATCATTTCATTATTTTGTTCGTCGGCTATTTAATATTTTTTAAATAAAATTTGTTTAAAAATATTTTATTTTAATAATTTTTCTTCTTTTATTTCCATTAATTTTTAACATTATTTTCCATTTTTTCCCTATATTTTAAACTTTACATATATGTATTTGAGATAAAAATGCTTTTCAAGGAATTCCCTTTTTAAGCGATTTATTGAACAAATATATCAAAGATCAGCTATTTTAGAGAAAAGAAGGGAGTGTCTACATAAATGATAGGCCAAATTTTACATAGAAAAATACGGTATGTAAAATTTCGAAAACCATAAATATCAATGTTAACAAACAATAAATCAGTATATAGAAATTTTTCTAAAACTTGAAAGATAATTTCAATAAATTTCTAATAGGAAATGTGTATTATTACGACATTACTTCATACAGTAAAAATTAAAATCGGCAACAAAACAGCTATCAGTATTTTGTAAATTTCCCAAAATTCGGTAACCAGTTTCAAAATATTTATTTTAAGAAATGAGTATTAAAGCTGAACTTTTTTTTGATACAATAGAGAATAATAAATACAGTAAAAAACAAAGCAAACAATTAGCTTATTGTAAAAATTTAAAAATATTTCTAGTAGTAAATGTATAGTAGTGTAGAAATGGTACCTTGATATAGTAAATAGTAGCGTTTATTTGATACAGTAAAGAATAGTAACAAAAAAAAAAAAATTCAGCAAAGAACGAAACAAACAGTTTGACATACAAGCAGTTTGTAAAAATAAATTTTTTTAAAATTATTTTTAGCAATAAATATGAAGTAGAAGTAAATGTGTAGTAGCGCAGAAATAGTACCTTGGTATAGTATAGAATACAAAATGTCAACAAAACAGACACTTACCGATAATTTCTAAATTTGAATTTCAACGTATTTCTGGTAGGGTAATAATGTTGAAATAACAGTGCTTGATACAGTAAAAAATGTTTTTTGAAAATGTCAACATAACCAACAATTATCAGTGCATTTTAAAAAATTGGAAACTGAATTCACGATTGTCTTTTAGGAAATGTATATTAAAGTCGAAATATCAATACCGTACAATAAAGAACAGAAAAACATCAACAAAACTTAATAATTTTCAATAATTTGAAAATTAATTCCAATATATTTCTTGCGGAAAATGTGTACTAAAGAAAAATAGTACTTGATACAAGTGGAAATCAAAAGCACCAACAAAGTAAGTAAACTCACCGAAGTTATATTTTGAAGTTTGTTGTCTGGCTAGCCGGTGAAAAATAACTAAAAAAAAAACAATAAATAAAGAAGATGGGGAGAGGTTTTTTTTTGTTGTTTCGGGTCAGTAAATATGGCAAGATGCTGGTTTTAAAAACAATAGGATGTAACAAATGAAAGGGTGGTGAGAGGAGGGGTAAGTGAAACCCAAAGATGAGAGGATGTCCCACGTTTCGCTTCACTATACGTCACATCCGTCTTATGAATAAAAAAATCGAACGCGCCGCGATATTTACCTTCGAATGATGAATAACACGCAAAAAGGAAAAGAAAATGCGTAGATATTGGATGATGAATTTATGAAATGTCACTAAGTAATAATTTATTCCTCTTAATTGTATCACGTGTTGTAACATCGTGAAAGATTTCACCTTGTGACTTAATGCCAATTAGAATAGCTTGATTTTGGCGAACTTGAAAAAAATATGGCTTGTTTTCCTGTTCCTGGTTCAAAATTGTTGTTGAATGAAGTAAGTTAGCTGAAATAGTTAACACAGTGATTCACAAAGTGATCAATATCGACCCCCAGGGTTCGACGACAACCTCCAAGGGGTCCATGTCAAGTGCAAAAAAAATTGGATGTCAACTATAGTGGATCTCATATGAGCAGGTCGTGACTTTTAATTTTGGCATTTCATGAATGTAATAATCAACATACACTGATAGTACCTTTTTTACGTACATTATACTACGTTATAATACAAAGACATATATCTATCTACATTCTACATAATTTATAAAAGTAGCTATGAAGTAAAAATTTTATTAAAATTTAAGTTATTAGGATTATTTTTTGATATATGAAACTGAATTATTATAAACTAGCAGTTGCCTGCAGCTCTGCCGCGTATGTTTTTATTTTCTCTGCGTGTAAGTTATGTAACAAAAAAGTATTTTTCCGCGGTAAATTGTAGCCTAACCTGTGTCAACTCTTTAGCTAGCTAGACTTCCAACTTTATCTGCGCACAAGATCACGAAGATTTGCTGCATAGTTTTTACGCGAAAACGCAGTAAACAGACCGACAATACGCTACTACGGTTTTGTATACAAACTTATTTCCCCAATTGTAATATTAGTAGCCGAGTACGGGTTTTATAGTGGAATTATTCTATTCCATTTACATATTAATTAAATTAGTTTGAATTTAATTAATAAATGTATAAAATTAACAAGTGTTTTTTTTTCACACTACACTTCACTACAGTTAGAAATTTAAATCTTTCACAGTGAGTAACACTATACCAGCTATCAGAAATGCATTTGAAGTTGATGAATTTACAAAAAATCAATATCAGGAAAGCAGGGGGTCTATCCAAAACGAAAAAACATGACAAGGGGTCTGCGAGACAAAGAAGTTCAGGAACCACTGAGTTAACATAAGAACGCTCACTCTGAATATTGATAAGAAAATAAAAGGAAGTAATATTAAAAATAAAAAAAATACAATTTTAAAGTAAAAATAATAATTTACGGTTAATTCGAATTTGATAATCAATTCAAATGGTTAAAAGATCTATTATGCTAATTTAAATAAGTACCACGAGGTTTAATTTTCATTGTTATTTCGCTACCATTCGCTACATCGTGGGTGACAGGACTTCCTGGTTAGCATATGCTTTCAAAGATTCGTCGCCAAGGAAAATAAAAAAGCCACAGTTTAAGTGCCTTACACTCGAAGTAAAGCGATAATTTTAAACTATATATATCGTCTTGCCGTGAAGAATTATTTTGGTATTAGAACGGACAAATAACTTATATATTTTAAAAGTTATGGTTGGTAGGACTTCGTGATCGTGAAAACGCGAGTTCGAATCCTGCCAGTCGAAGAATCCATCCGAATGTATTTAAATGGAGACTAATGCACGTTAAATCTGTCAAGGTCACAAATTCCCCCAAGTTATTATAAATAATCAATACCTCTGAGGGGTACTGAATAGGAGATTGATCGGGTCCTACCTGTAAAACGGGCTGTGACCTATGTGTGGCTGAAGTTGTATTCTTGGCCATAAATGGCGCTACTGAAAAAACAAGAAACGCACAATCTGCCTTAAAAGTTCGCTTGATTTCAAGCAGGTTTGCTGGTATTGGCAAGTAGCGTAAGTAACAATAAGAAAAGTTATTAAACTTTTATCAAAAATCGCAACATTTTCCCGCCTGGGTGAAAATTATTAAAATCACGGCCTGATTTTAAGTTTTTGCAAACTTTTTATGAACCCAGACAATACAGCATTGGAGTAAGTTTTTAAATATTAAAAAAGTTCGACCATACACGCCTTAAAGGCATAGTGCATAGATAAGCATAAGATAAATCCATGTTTACGTTGGTGGGATTACGTTTGTCAATGGAAAGCACTCCAAAACTGTCAGTTATGTCAATGACGCGCCTATAACATATATTTAATTCCAATACAAGTTATTAATATTTTTAGAAGTAAATTTAAAAATAAAAGTCTTAAAAATAACTCACTTAAAACCGATAAATCCGGAAAGATCTTGTGAATGGGGAAGAGGAGTTTTTCCGTCTTAAATGCCTCTCAAAACAGCATTTCTTTTTTTTTCATCACTTTGTGAACTTCACACACTTCCTTATGAAGAAACTCGGTAAGAGTAACGCGTTTTCCTCATTTCATTTAAGTAACTTCTTTCTTACAATTTTTTTTTTTGTGATAATAGTTTTTTAAATTCTTTCGAACAATGAAGAGAAGTGTCGTTTGATGAAAGGAGTGATTTTTAATTTTTTAGAAAAACTGGTTTTGTTGTAAGACGTTTATATTCGAAATTAAAGAGAAGATTCTTCATATTTAATTCCTTTCAGCAATGCAATAACTTGAAAAAGAATTATTTTTCGTCAAGACTCTATTAATGCCCTTCACCTTTTTTTTCTCTTCCTTTTTAGAATTTTCGGAAAATTGGCGTTTTAGGCCAATAAATTTTTTTTTTTAAAAAAACTATAACTTTAGTTAATTAAGTTTGTGACTTGATTTAATTATTAACTAAATTAACTTTAAACAGTTTAGATCATACAAACTACTTATATTAAGAACCATAATATTTTATACGGAAAAGTCAGTAAATAAAATTTCAGGTATTTTTGAGTCTTTTTAACAAGTGTAAAACGTGGTTCCCATGCAATATGGTAAAAGGTATAGATGGTTTATAAACCATATTTTTAAAGTTAAATTAGGTTATAAGGTTTACGGATAATATGGTAAGAAGTGAATATGATTTATGGGTAGTATGGTAAGTTCCAAACATGGTAGAAGGTAAATATGATAATTAAATTCGCTCCAGTAATTATGTAGTGCAAACAAAATGACATTAAAGCATGATATTAACATCTGTTACAATATAATACAGTGTGTATTTCTCTCCTTTTTTTTTCGTTTGTACCTTGTAAAATTTCCACTTTTATTACTTTTTTTGAAAATTTGTGTTTAGGAAACTATTAAACCATTATTTTTGGAAATTAAAGATTACTTAACTTAATTAGTAGTTAACACTGAATTAATCAAATTATGACGATTGTAATTTGGTACATGAACTTAAGTTGGTGCTTAATGCTGCTTGAGAATTTCATTAATTTATTTATTTTATCAATTGTAAGTTTCTATAATGGTACCACACCAAGAAATGAATTCCAATTAATGATTAGTACTTTTGATTGACCTGTAATTGCGCAGTGCTTTACAGCAGCGGTTACGAAATGATTTTTCACGGAGCCCTTTGGTTCTGTGAAAAAGTTCTGTGTAAAGAGGTTCCGAGTGTTAAGACTTTTTTAAAGAGATAAATATTTGTGAAACCTAAAATTACAAATTAACTTTTTGATGCAGATGAGACATTAGTGTCTTTTTTTGACATCCTAATTACAAGCAAAAATATATTTTCGCATTCTTTAATAATAAAAAAAACTGTCGAATAGTTATTAAAATAAATCTGTTAAATTATCGGAATTATATTTGTACTAAAATGTAAAATCCAAAAATGTAGTTCGAAAAAAATTTATACATACTCAAAAATATCTTAATATAATTCGATACACAAAAATTTCCAAATAATAAATTTCGTAAATTAAAGAAATATCAGTAATGAATAACTGTGCCTCTTAGATCTAAATAACTGCAAAATTTGAAAATTTATTGTTTAGAAGTGATTCGTGTTTGTAAAATTTAACCTTTAACGCAGTTTTCTGACACCGGTGTTTCATGCTGTATTTCATAACCACAAAATATTTAAATGCTAAATAAAATATTTTTCACTTATTTTTATTTAAACTAGTGCAAAATTATAAAAAAAAGCATGAAAACTATGTTTGATAAAAATTCTGCTTCAAAGGATTAAGCGGTGACGCCTACATCGCAGGCTAACATGCACTCTGTGCAAGCACTGTTATGGGTAGATTTTGGCAAAATCTACGCTCTACGATAATGTAGATGACGATGTTGACGTCGTCACTCGCTGCGAAATCACCATAATGTGTAAGTTAAAAGCTAAAAAATTTTCTGAACAAAGGAAGAAAAAAATGGCTAATGCTCAGAACAAGTAAAAAACCTGAGATGCTAAAGCACATATTTAAAGGATTTCAACTACATGAAACCGATTATGGCCAGCTAATAGCCCATACCATAAAGAAAAATTTAAATCATTTAAGCGTCTTGACGAACGCCCACCAGGAAGTAATGCAAAAACTCTCCAACTGATAATCTTTATTTGTGGGAAGATTCACACCATTCCAAATGTCATTTCGCTTTTGGCGATCCATAAAACACTCAATTCATACGCATATTTGCAAAACTAATTTCCTTGGGGGATTTCATGTTTACGATCTAAGTGAAATTCCATGTGGGTTTTATAGTTTCTGAAATAAATGAACGGTGAAAGATTAAAATGTAATTAAGACGCTCGTAAACTATCAGGAATTTGTAACTATTACTTTTTTTTCAATTTATGTAAATTTAATCAACTGAATGCGTGACTTATGCGCAGAGAAATTTAGAATTTAAACTAATTTGCGATCAGCAACAATATGAGAAATGCATAAATTCCTTATGTCGACCGGAAATAATGTAATAATTTAAATTCGAAATTTTAACAAAATCTGTTGATTATTTATTACTTAAAATTGGGAAAAGTTGAAATTCGTCATTATAATTCGAACACTTTGTTCTATGAAAATTATATAACTGAGCTACATTCGTCTTTTACAGTTTTATTGTGTGAATTATTTGTCTAATATTATATATATTTTTAGTAAAGGTAATAGTTTTTTATAATTGTCAATCCTGTAGTTAAAAGTATCCATTTTATCTCAGAAAGAATACGTTTTAGGATGTTGAATATACGTTTTAACTTAGAAATGATCCATTTTGTAATGCAAAGTACATGTTTTATATTTGAAAACATTAATTTTTTAGTAAAAGATACCTGCTTTAGATTTGAAAGTTTCCATTTTTGGTAAAAATAACATCCGTTTATAGTATACCATTAATAAAAGTAGCACAATATTTTTGAGTTTCATATTTTTTAATGTTGAAATATTTATTTTCATGTAGTATAAATTTATTTGGAGTTAATTATCAATTATCGTTTCTTTTTTATGTGTGCAATATTCACGATGGACAGAAAATTTTATTTTCAAAAAGTAGGCAATTCGTTTGAATGTAAAAAAATAGCTTTTGGATTAGAGCAAAACACGTTTATCTTTTCTATTTACAGACTACGTTTCTTTTGAGAAATTTGTTAATTAACGGTTTTCTGTTATTTTGATTAAAAAACATTTTTTTTTAAATCCCACCATTTGAAAGCAAACTTTATTTAAAAATTAAAAGCATTTTCAGAAAATCAGTAGTGAATTTTCTTTTATAATTTTTATGAGTAAATTGTCCCTTCTCCAAACTTAATTAAATATAAAAACTTAAGAGCATACAATACCCACACGTAGAAAACACTCAGAATACGTTTCAGAATAGGTGTCTTAAGCTTTTCAGAACAGTTTCTCTGTGTTATTTCAAGTTTGGAATAAAATCCTATTATATATCTTAAATCAAATCGTCTGAAAACTAAATAAAGAACAGAAAAAAAAAACACTTTTTTTTATAGGCCTCTAAAGAAGATTTTATGAAGCGGTACCCCGGAAATAAAAAAGGGGGAAGACTATCATCACTCGAAGCTACCTGTTCAAAAATATCAGCTGGCCATCTCTACACAGTGAAACGACCGTCATCAGGGTCATCTAATGACAGAAAAGAACATTTGTACCGCACTGCAGACGATGTGGAGCAATTATGTTATCGAGTTGCCCATTTTACGGAATCTGAAAAGAGATATTTCGGTCAAATCTAGAATAGAACGGACCTCAATCAATCGCCACCATTAATGCCGCCCCTAATTTGGCCGGACATTTATCACCTAACTCATTAGAAGAATGTTTCGTAAATATGTATTTATAGGTGATGACAAAGTGCTTAATAATTATGCGATTTAAGTTTTTTTTCTCTTTAATCTTGATGCTTAAACTACGCCCAATTTATAAATTCCTTTCGCTCAGTTAAGAAACTGATAAAATAAGCTTTCAGATTTCGTGTACAGAAAAGAAATTTTATAAAGATCAAGAAATGTTTAGTCTAACTGAAATGATTGTAAAAGAATATGATGTTGCCATGTAAAAGAATATGATGTATAAGAATATGATATATGTTTTTAGATACAAATTTATAAATTGTGTTATACTAAAAAAACAAAAACAAATTTGAGCCCATTTCAAATTCAAATGCATTTATATCGCATTTGTTGAAGATATTTAAGCACGGTATGTATTGATATCTAAGGAACTTATTGTATGTATTTAGAATACAGTTTTAGAAAAATCAACAAAGTTTGTATTGCTGGTAAAGAAATTTATGAGTAATACATATTTTGTACTTATATTAAGAAATTCATCAATTTTAGAATTTATATTTAAGAAATTTATGTATACATATTTTGTATTTATGTTTAAATAAATTCATCAATTTTTGTATTCATATCTCAGAATTTAATATGTATTTCGTATATATATTTAAGAAATGTATCAATTGTTATATAAATGTTTAAGAAATATGTATACTTCCTATTTTTATTCATAATATTTAAAAAAACTGTACTGCATACATATTTAATAACTGTACTTCATACTATAAAAGTTTTTAATTTGTTTTATCAACTCATTATGAAACTAGTAGTTTAAAATTAAATAGACAACTTTACAAAAAGTTTGTTGCCTTTTCTTTTAATTCGACGCGTCTGAAAGATTATAAAAAGTTTCCCAACATCATTAGTTTCTCTGATACGTCACTCGGGAATAGTTTTCTGAGTCAAATCATGGTTATAGTTAGTTTAATCCTCACATCCACTCTATGTGGATCGATTTTCTAAACGTCAAGAAACAGAGTTATGAAAATAATAAAAATGTGTCACGTAAGTTATATTTTTAATCGCGCGAATCCACGGCAGAAATTCAAAAAAGATCTGAAGCATCAGCAATTGTTATGAGTCTGTAGTTTTCAACAATCGAGTGACCAAATAAGGAAAGAAAACGTCATCGAAATGTGGAAATGGATTCTTTTTCGGACTTGGGAAAGAGAAAGATATAAATGTGTGATGCATTGAAAACGGAAACTATGCTGAGTCATTCAGGGTAATAATTTATTTCAAAAATTGATTACTGATAACAGAAAAGGAATACGCATCATCAGTTAGATACCAATTGAAGAAGGAAGAAATGTTGAGTGTTAGATAAATTATGTGTATTAAATTTAACCTGTGGATTATTGAAAATAAATAAATTAATAAAAGCAAAACTTTGAGAGTTAATTGGTTTCTTCATTTATCAGTTTAATAACAGTTTTTTTTTCAGTATTACTTATAACTATTTTTTAATGGTATTCATTAAAAAAATGCTTTTTAATTTAATCAATTTCTTAGGGCCTTACTCTTAACAATTGGACGGAGATGGGAGAACAATTGGAAGCTTTTGTATTTGTGAAAAATTATATACTAGCACGTATAAAAATATCTTTATTATAAGATAATTTTTTAGAAATATTCATGGAATATAAAACTGTTGCAAAGAATACACAAATTTCTAGATTAACTTTGCAACTTGCTAACATAAATTTGGTTTTGTTCGCGCAGGAAGCTTGACATGCATTTGGCGTGCACTTAGATGCAAACAAACTCATTCCATAGGAATAGTTTGATTTTGTTATAAATGTTGATGTTTTGAATTTTTTTTCAAGAATTGAAACTTTGTGGTTTACTCTAGGTTTTTTTTAATTCATATGTTTCTTTAAATAAATTTAAAATACCACTGAACTTGCCATTAAACTACCATTAAACTAAATGTGCATTGTTAAGTTTCTCCCCCGTTATAGCGTCTTCTTAAGAGCAAGATGTATAATGCGAAAATAAATTAATAAATAAACCATCCTGAATAACTTTTCTTGGAATAATCTTCACGTCCTAGGACTCAATATTAATGGTTTCAGGGGGTGCCCTCGAATATGCTAATTAATTAATGCAAAAGATATTTTAAAGTTACGAAATCAGACACAAATCCCCAAAATATAGGGGTTACATGTAATCCGGGAAATGAGGTCTCAATAGTTTAGTCAGGAGAGCGGTTCAAAGTTTGTACATCTCAATGTTGATTTTACTTTTTGCTTATTTCAGCATATCTCGAGCACTTTTCAAGCGTATTGAAAATTCTTTGCACACAATTACAAAATTCGTTTATCCAAAAATAATTCCAAGCAAAAAATAACTAATTAATATAGTTGAGGTCACACCCTTGAAATTAAAAGATTGAGTGCTAAAACGTAAAGATCCGATCATTAGATTGAAAGTTATTCAAGGTGATCAGTTTTTTTTTTAGCACTGTATGAAGGAAATATTGTACAAAATCGCATCAAGTGCAATTAAATAAATTTACAGTACATAGTGTTCAAATAAAGTTTTAAGTTGGTCAAGTATAAAGTGTACAAGTTAAGTTTTGAGTCCCATCAAGTATATATTCAGTGTTCAATATATTTGATAACATTAGGCACAACTTAATCACATAAAAGATATTATTTTATGATTTTTTTGTTTGTTTGTATCCTTTAACAAAGCGATTGTTTACATAAAAATATAATTTATTTTACTCTTGTCGGGTGGAATTTTTAACTATAACGAAAAATTATAACAAGGGTAAAAAAATTTGATTTACATAACTTTTTGAGCAGTTTTATGACATTTGATGTTAGTTTCACCTGAATTCACTTTTCTACACTTGGTTCCTTATTTTATCAATGGAGAGGAAATAAATAAAAAATTTTCCATATATATAGATTATTACTAATTCCACCGCTTATTAATTTTATTTTATAACCGGCATTGAATAGTCGACCCATTTCTTAGTTTACAACAATCAATGTTTGACTCCGTAGACTTGTAATTTTGAACTCAACCCAGAATACAACGGAACTTTTGGATCAAGCATTGAGACAAATTACCCTTCGTGGGGGACTTTTATTGATGGAACTAACAAGCATTTGCGTTAGACAGAGAGGAAAACACAACAACAAAAGGATTTTTAACCCATGATCCGTCTACCATTGGAAATATTATTTTACGTCAGTACTGTGGTCGGTGCAAACTGTGTGCATAATTGATACCGACCTGTCATCGCTGGGATTCAAACCTGGATTACCTCATAGGGAGGCGAGCGTTCTATTTTCTGAGCCTCCACTCCACTACTATCTCTTATTAATTACAATTAAAATATTTGAGATCAATTTAAGTACGATTTTTATTAATCTAATTATTTCCATTTAAGCTTGTATTAAGTGTAAAATTAAAATTTTAGTTAAGTTATATGCATCATAAGTTTACAATTTAAAGTTTACCATATGCATCATAAATTAACGAATGAAAACAAATGTAAGGAAAATAATATCTAAATCTCATTCTTTCCTAGGAATAGAAACGAAATTTTTTCAGAAACGACTAACTTCCGAACTCAGATAAAAAAAGAACCGATTTATTTTAGTCTTCCTTTCAATTTGGCTGAAAATTCAAAATAACCCTTAAAAACGTAATAAATTCTCATTTCGGGTTTTTTTCCCCATAAGATTGTGGGGATTTAATCTTAGACTATGTCAACCTTCATCTATCAAAAGGTATCGCAAGATAGAATCGAGTTAACATGTCTTATATACTAGTGATTTGGTATTTAATATTTGTAGTGGTAGTTACGCCACAAGAAAATAATTCATTGAAACCTAAAGATCAAATTTTCCCAAACTTTTCCTAGATGCGGCACCTAAACGAGATTTTAAATGTCTTACGGCATCTTAGTCACGCGATATTTGTCTGCAGTATATTTCTTATGAATTCAAAATGTACATTTCATTGGCGTGAAACCGCAGTGGTGTGGATATAAACTTAGTTAATACAAATCATACTTAAAATGACTTCAAATATTTTAATTGTAATTAATAAGAGATAGTCGTGGAGAATAAAGCGCTCGCCTCCCAATGAGGTGATCTAGATTGGAATCCCAGCGATGACAGGTCGGTATCAATTGAACATCCAGTTTGCACCGACCACTGTGCTGACCTAAAATATCTTTAGCGGATCATGAGTTAAAAATCGTTTTGTTGTTGGGCTTACCGTAAGAGGTTTTCATTATTTGCCTCTCGGTGTAACGCAAATGCGGGTTAGTTCCATCAAAAAAAAAAAGTCCTCCACGAGGGCTAGTTTGTCTCAATGCTTGATCCAGGATTTACGTTGTATTCTGGGTTGAGTTCAAAACTACAAGGTAACGGAGTTGAACATTGATAGTTGTAAACTAAGAAATGGATTAACTGATGCCGTTTATAAAATAAAATTAATAAGCGATGACATTAGTAATAATATACATAAAAAAAGCATCAATAATGTACGCAAAAATATAAAGAGAGAGAAATTATCATCCACATTAGAAGCTATCGTTAAGAGGACGCTATAAGGCTGGGGAAACTTTTCACGGCAAATTTTGTTTCACCAATGGCAAATTCTGGTGTGTTTGTTCATTGGTAAAATAACCTGTAGGAAAAGTGAGTTCAGACGAACCTAGAGTAAGCCACAAAGTTTCAAATGCAGAAAAAAAGGTTTAAAAATAATCAAAATGCAAACAAATTACTGCAGGATAACTTCTTCACCGCGTTATCCTGTTGCCTTTGGTCAAGTCCTGTTGTAACTTATTAGCATTTTGATAATTTGAAAGCCTTTTTTTCTGCATTTGAAACTTTACGCCTTTTCTAGGTTTAACTGAACCCACTTTTTCTCTACTTCAAATTAGTTTCTTATAACTTTTTTTATTTCTTGTCCGCTAAAATTTAGTTGCTTATCACTTAGCATGGATGCTTATTATCGTTTAAAAATGCAACTATTTAAATTATAGTCATTTTTCAAGTTGACTAAAAAGGAGAAAACAACTATATTTTTGTCGTACTAAAAACCGAAATACATCACTTTCGTAAATTAGGTTTTAACATCCCCGTACATTTTTCCAACAACTTTCGAAAAGGATGGGCAGTACGTTTCTCATTTTAAGGTTTGGTTTGATGAAACTAAAATTATTTTCTACTTTCCAGTCTTTATTTTGTTTCATTATTTAGAGTAATAATAAAACCAATACTGAAATAAATATCTACTGAAAAGCTCATTAAATTCCAAGAGTTGATTAAAAGTGAGTACAATTATTAAAAGCCTTAACAAAGGGAAGTTGAGTCACTCTCATCAACTGTTACATGAAAAAAAGAATCTCCCTAAATGGGATCTAAAAAGATCCATAAAAGATCTAGGATCTCCTTTAATGGCTGTAAAGATGGCCGGACGCCGGCAATTATTATTAATCGTCAGAAAGAAATTCTCTTTTTGTGTCCCTTTTAAGGAGCGACTAATGCGAATTTGAGAGAGAAAAATTGTGGTTTTAATTTTTGTCTTTGTACTGCACACCCCCCTTACAAGTCATGAATTAAATAAATAATTATCTCGTAAGTTTCTCTTTTAAGACATTTAAGCGTTTGATGTCACGAAATTGAGATGGCAATAGAATGTGTCATACCGGCTTTGCTAAATGAGATTAAAATTGAGACCGTTTATCGGAGAGAAAATTCCCTTGAAAATTTTAATATAGAAAACAAAAATTGTTTAAGCAAAATTGTATTAAAACTTTTTAAGGAAATGTTTTCTTTATCTAGGCAAATAATAATTCATATTAAAACGGTATAAAAAATGTATAGGGTAAATTTGGCAATATTTTGGACTCAATAGTAAAAACCATGATGCCAAGTGTGCAAACCCCTTTGTCTAGAATACTCACTTAAACAGTCCGAAACTCTCTCTCTCTCTCAAAAAAAAAAAAAAAAAATCGCGTTCTTTTCTGTGTTTTTTCCGCTTATCATTTGTTCTGTGTGGACGTTTAAGATGTGTTCAACACTGAAGTAATGTAAGTACTTCAAATTAAGGATGTACAGGATGGTTTAACGATGTATCAAGATGAGTAATTTAGTTAAAAATGTATTTTCAGTGCGTATGGATCTTATGTGTACTGTATATTGTACTAGCATAATGTGAAATTATTCAATTTGACTTTATTCTGTACATCATATATGTGTGTGCTGTATATTGTCACCGTATAAATGTGAAGTGACTCAATCTGACTGTTTTCTTAGCAAATGCCATGTTCATAAGTACTCAATGTAACAATAAATGACTCTAATGTAATATACATGGTTGAAGAAGTATATCTAAAAAAAAAGGTGGGTGTTTTTGTTGTTTCTAATGGCACTTGCCACACGGGCAAGCCTGCTTGCTGAAACCGAGCAAATTTAAGGCAGAGTGTGAGTTTCCTGTTTTTTCAATGGAGCCATCCTATGGTCAAGAATTCGTCTTCTGTCACACACACGTCACAGCCCGTTTTGTAGGGCGGATACATCCATTCATTCATCCACAGATCGTAATTTTGACTTGCATCAGAGAACGATTGATCTCCAATAGTTTTTTCTCTGCATATCTTATGCAATGCAATGCTTAGTCACAGTAAATAAAGCATTCATAGCTTTTAGAGTAACTTTACGAGCAAAAAAGGAGGAAAATTTATTTAAAAAAACATTCCAGCATTTGGGGAGGGGGGTTTCGAAAGAAACAGGTGCGACAATAATGGAGAAAAATTCTAGACTATAGTTCAATTACAATGAAACAGCGATATTTAATACAGCTTAATCAATGAACACATTTCTATTATTGTTCATTCATTAATTTGAACTCCTTTTGCAGAATTAACCCATTAGTGTTACCTTACTCGATTGAACCAACCATCACGTGACAAGAGGGGGGGGGGAGGAGAAAAACCATTCATGAGTCAACAAGAATAGAATCTCCAGAACGCGCGTGATTGTTGTGATGATTGCGTTTAGAAAAAGAAAAAAAAATACATAATTACAATAGCAACGGTGGCAGCAGTCTGCCGCCCGAGAGTCTTTCCTTTCATTTGTGTTCTGGGCTTTGGGAAGTTTTTATTAATCCGGACTTACAGACGCCTGGATATCTGGCATCCTTTCCCCGTCTGTTGGCACTTATTAATATTATATCCGGGAGATAAATTCGATTTTTTTTCTTCTTTATCGTTCGTTGTTCGCTCGTTCGAGCATTTTGAAAATCTCGCGAGCTTATGGACTTGGATGGGGTGGTTTTTGCATAGTAATAACGGAACGGTATCGTTAATGCCGCATTGTATGCATAGGCGGGTAGTACGAAACGTGTTCTGGAATTTATAATGACTGGTGACAGATTCGACGACATCGAACGAAAGTTGGATTATAATTTGAGAGTGGAAAATGATATCGACCGTACTTTAATTTATAAATATTGCAATATAGCATAAACAATTAGAATCTTAATTATTACAAATTAATTTTTTTTTCAAATGTTGTCAAAATGTTAAAAAAATAACTAAACATTTAATCATATATTACCCATTCTAGCACCATATATTTTGACTTATACATTTCAAAATTGTTGAATTCAACACAATACATTATCTAATCCAACATCATATACTTTGACTTATCCATTTTAACACAGTGAAATTCAATACATTATCTATTTCAAAATATTACATATTTCAAAATATATCATCTATTCCAACGTCATATATTTTAAAATTATAAAATCTAACATCATATATTACCTATTCTAACATCATATATTTTGACTCCCAATTCCAGCATTGTTAAATTCAACATCATATATTATCCATTCTAACATCATATATTTCATCTCCCCATTCCAGCATTGTTAAATTCAACATCATATATTTTGTCTCCCCATTCCAGCATTGTTAAATTCAATATTATATATTATCAATTCTAACATCCTATATTTTGACTCCCCATTCTTTATATAGATGATAATAATTTACTGTCAATGTTTATGGACACTGCCTTACGTTTCAGACACCAATTATATTTGATTCCTGTAAATGCGTCTACCTAGCAATACAAGTGCACCGGCAGAGAAAGTCACTGCTCATCCTCTCGCATTCTTCATCTGCAAACAATTATTTATTTTGTTTCATTATGCAGCTTTAGTGCAACCTTATGAGCAGAGCCAAAACAATTTTCCTTCATACTTTTCACATCTTGACATCTAAGCTATAAGCAGGATGTTTAACTTCCGAAGAGCTCCGAAACTGATCGCCGTTACAAAATTTTATTCTTCTACTCAGGCCAATATAAGATGCTCCAAAAACCTAACAGATCAGAGAGCCTGCAAGTCTGTTAATATCCCGCAAAAGAGATGAAGAAGTCCCCCCGTCCCTATAATGTTTGAATAATTAAAGGGTTGAAAACCACATTTTAATATAAATTTAAACGCATAATCGTATGAAGAAATTTAAAAAGTAGAATACTTAAGCTTTCCAGGATCCTCCTACAAAAACAAGTATATTTTGTGGCCATTTTGATTATTGTCCTTTGCGGTCCTTTTGTAGTGTAACAGCTTGTGCCACTTGATATAAACAGTCTTTATAGCAGATTGGCAAATAAGCCCTATTGGAAAAAAATCTTAAAACCAGTATCAAAAACCAGTAAAAATGATACCAGAACCAGTATAACCATACTGGAAATTTTGAAACCAGTATGGCACCATACTGGAAATTTTAAAACCAGTATAGCACCATACTGGAAATTTTAAAACCAGTATAACACCATACGGGAAATTTTAAAACCAGTATAACACCATACGGGAAATTTTAAAACCAGTATAACACCATACGGGAAATTTTAAAACCAATATAACACCATACGGGAAATTTTAAAACCA